>NC_090649.1:134966620-135266620 GCF_040937935.1 Hyperolius riggenbachi
CTCCACCATTATTCTGCTTATTTCTTATATCTATACTGTATATCAACACCCCATTTTCTGCTAGGAGTAACTGTTTACATGACTTTCCTCTCTTCCAGCAGATGGAAGGAAATGTAAGCTGCAAGCTAATGATGAACCCTGCCATCCAAGCGGATGCATCTCTTGGCCTGTAAGGCCAGGGACCAGGTGGTGAGAGCGCACTGACATTATGGGGAATAAGGAAGAGAGTGGGAGGCACCCGCTGAACTGACAGCACAGGAAAAAAAGAATAGAAAAAAATTAAAAAGGATAATTTCTGTCTTCTCTTAAAGTAAGTCTGAAGCAAAAATTAAAAAAAAGATACTCTATGGAGATGGAAGGCTCTGGGTCCTTTCGAGCCTTCCCGTTCCTCTCCTAGTCCTGTTGTTCCTGCCCTGGCTCTGACGCATCGATGGAGAATGCTCTCTTCCGCTGAGGGTGGTCTTTGGAAGTCATCAGGAGCATTCAGTCTCCCAAAGATGGGCCATTCCACTGCATACTGTAGTACAGAGCTGCCAGTTTTCGGGGCACTCAGACACCCAAAGACTGCCAGAGCCTTCCGCGGTTTAAACAGAGATTTAAACAGAAGAGCCTGCGGGGGAACGAGGGGATAAGGTGAAGAACAGGAAGGCTCTATAGGACCCAGAGCCTTCCCTATCCTTAGCTGAGTATCTGTTTTTTTTTTTTCGCCTCAGACTTGCTTTAAAGGATACCCGAGGTGACGTGACATGATGAGATAGACATGGGTATGTACAGTGCCTAGCACACAAATAACTATGCCGTTTTCCTTTTTTTTCTTTCTCTGCCTGAAAGAGTTAAATATCAGGTATGTAAGTGGCTGACTCAGTCCTGACTCAGACAGGAAGTGAATACCGTGTGACCCTCAATGATAAGAAATTCCAACTATATAAAAAACTTTTCTAAGAGAAAATGGTTTCTGAGAGCAGGAAAGAGATAAAAAGGTCAATAGTTCATAGATTTTAGCTCTGGCATACTTCAATGAATGTGTAATTGAGCAAAAACAATAAAGATTAAAACTTAAAAAGTAGATTTAAACATAAAATAAAACTGTGGAAATTCTTAAAAAGTCATTTTTAGGAAAAGGAAGATAGATACAATCGTTTATTTCATTAGTTTATTTTTGTCTCGGGTGTCCTTTAAAGAAAGCACAGTAGCCCCAATTCAATTCATTTTTTCAGCCGCAATGGTCATAATTGCCGGGCATTGCAAATCATCAATCGCCTAATCACGCACCTTTACCCACAACACAAGATTGTAGAAAACAATTGCTCCTTGTGCAAAAACAAATCGTCAATTGCAGGAAAAATTGAAACTTGGGTACGTAGCCACCAAGTCACCAGGAAGTCACCAGCAAGCAAGAAAATGCAGTGGAACCTTGGTCTACAAGCATAATTGGTTCTGGAAACGCGCTTGTAATCCAAACCACTCATATCAAAGCGAATTTCCGCATAGGAATTAATGGAGACCCATCTGATTCGTTCTACAATCCAATAGATTAATAGTAAAATAGTCTAAAATAAAAATGTAAACAAGACTTTCACTATAAATAAAGAGTCATTGCCATCTGTTGGCTCGTCCCAACCTTTCTTTTTTGTGACTTTAACCAGGAACTTATCCAACGACAGTTACTTCTGATGATTTCATGGAAAAGTGTCTTTGCACAGTCTCTACACTCAGATTGAATACAATTAAGTCCAATCCTGCAGCGCTAAAGGGAGAAGAACTATCGGCTCAGTTGTGATGACGTGACGCATGTACCTGTATACTTTTTTTTGCTTGTATATCAAGACGTTGCTTGTATATCAAGTCAAAATATTACAAAAAAAAGAGCTCTTAAACCAAGTTACTCTCAATCCAAGGTTTTACTGTACTCAGAATAATTTTGAAAGTATTTTTTAACCTACTTTTTATCGGACTGCTGAACAGTTATTTTAACCTCTTCCGTACCCACAGTATCAGGCCCTTTAAGGACCAGAGCTTTTTTTTTTGTAAAAACGGAGCTGTGATCACTTTGATTGGCTTGCAGTGATCGCAGAGTCAAAAAATAATGAAATTGGCTCCTGGCCAGCTCACGGCGCTCTGCTGTCATTATGTGCCGGAAGCCCCATGCCCACCGGCTTCCAGCACATAGCCCCACCCCTTGCAGAAAAGGGTCTCTGCACTTTCTGTATCTTGAGTAGTGAAAGTGCCATGGCACTTTTCTGCAAGGGGGTGGGGCTACATGCCCGGAAGTCGTCAGACACTGGGCTTGGGGGAGGGATTTGGAACAAAAGGTCCAGTCATGTAGTTATAACTTTATATTAGAAGAGGATTGATAGACTGTAAAATTTACTCAGGATTTTCTCTTCCGGAATGTAATGATCCAACGCTACACAGCAAAGCAATGCAGGAACCTTTTATATTTTGTCACGTGCGCGACATATACCTCTATCCTTCATGTTAACTCACTTTTCCAAGGGATTTGTCAGAGCAGAATTTGGAAGACCTCTGTGGGTAACCTTTCAGGTTTCTTGACATCTTTCTCTACATGAAATTGTAATTTGTACAATTAAATAGCTGTGGCGCCACATCAGTCAGGTTAATTAAAGCACCTCTTTAACCGGCTGGAAGCTACAAACTAGATGCTTAATTAGTGTTACATTTAACATTGACAATTGCATCCATAATCATAGTTTTAGTGGAGCCGAGTGACTAGACTAGCTGCTCTACTTGTCCTCATGAAATGCAGAGTCTCATAAGCTGCCACAGAATTAATAAATGTAATTAAGGATCGTATTTTTTCCAAGTCGAGCAATAACCAAGATAGGCTCATAATTTATTTTCCTCTGTGGAGGCTTGATTATGGAAAAAATATACATCTTCCTATGTGAAGCGCAATCTAAGCAAACTGCTATTTGTAACAGTAAGCTGGGAATTTTACTATCTTGTTTTTAAAGTGACACTGAAGCGAAAAAAAAACAAAAAAACAAACTCATGAAATAATGTGTGTAGTATGGATAATTAATAGAACATTAGCAGCAAAGAAAAGAGTCTCATATTTTTTTTCAGTTATATAGCTTTTTTAAATAACATTGCACTATTCTCTAATATTTGCCGTTTACAAACTACACTCTGTATTTTAAATTATGAAACAGAGCAGAGTTTATGACCCTTTGAATTTCCCTGCAGTAAAACCTTATCTGAAGTTGTCTTTCACTGTTTCTTTGATGTATACTGGTAAGTCTTTGACTCAAGTTGGGTTTGAAGAGCTCAGAGAAGCTCTTTTGCATAGATAACAACTGAAGTTTCTTAAAGTGTACCAGAGCTGAACGGATTTAAAAGTTTTATACTTACCTTGGGCTTCCTCCAGCCCCATGTGCATGGATCGCTCCCACGCCACCGTCCTTAGTCTTCTCCCTCTTTGGTCCCGGGTCCTGTAACTTCAGCCAGTCTGTGCAAGAGAAGTGCGCCCTCTACGTATCTCTCCAGCGGCCGCTGGAGGGGGAATTAACCCCTTAGGGTCCTTTCACACTATACACATTGAAACGGAGGTGAAAATAAATTAGCATCGCACAATAGAAGTGCAACATGGTGCATACAATGAAGCATACAGTACATTGAAAGTATTCTTCACTGCCACTATAAACGTGCATGTTGTCTGGTAAATGCCCAGAATGATTTATGTTGCTCCGACAGGACCCCTGCACTGCACCCGATGTGCTCCATAGACATTATTAGAAGGCTATTGTAATCTAGCTTCTTAGTTAGCAGCTATATAGAATGCAGGAAAAACACATATTAATCAGGGCTCTTGACTAATACACACCAAGAAGACAAACACGTTTTATTCATAACTTCCTTTTGCAGGCACAGGATGCAGTAAGACGTTTGTTACTAGAACACACTGCCACTCTGTGGCTATAGTTGGTAATGCATTCTGTAGATATACACATAATAGACTGTTGTTGCTAAATACACATTCCAACACACCCACTCAAGAACTGCTACTTATGTCAATCCTATTTTTGGCAGAAAGATAACAAACCTGTCTCTGGACCTGTAGTGGTTGCAATGTACAAAAGTGCACCCACTTTACTTTTAATTGGCTTGGGTTCTTGACTGTTGCCTGCAAGGTTTGAGAATTGACCCCTCGTGCATCAGTTAAGGGCCGAGTGCTGTACAGAAGCATCACTAGGCTACACTTAGCGATGAATTATGTTGCTATGGAGGAAGGAAGAGGGATGACAGTGCAGCACATGTCAGAGTGTCTTCCTATGGGCAGTGTGAGAAGTGTAATAAGGTGCATGCCCAGGATGATCTGGCACTCCAAATCTTTCAGAGTTGCACTGGGGAGGCTGAACACATGCTAGATTCTCATCAGAGATGGTCCCAACAGGCCACCTCTGCCAAATTCAGTCTACCGTGTGTATGACACTGTAACCAAACTAGGAGACAGAAATGATACATAATAATGGCTAGCAATCAGTCTTAGAAATAACAATTCCAGTATTTGTCAGACTCAAAGCAACTTATGAGGCAGCCTCTAGAGCGCACTCAGTAGGCAGTAGCAGTGTTAGGGAGTCCCGCCCAAAGAACTCCTCACTGAATAAGTGCTGGCTTACTGAACAGGAAGAGCCGATATTTGAACTGAGGTCTCCTGTGTCAGAGGCAGAACCCTTAAAGGGAACCTGAACTGAGTAAAAATATTTAAAATAAATGCATGATGTAGCTGCAAATGAATATTACATACTTACCTCACCGTCAGTTCCTCTCAGAAGCTCACTATTTTCTTCTTACAGTGATCCCTTCTAGTTCTGACAATATTTTGTCAGAACTGAAATATACCAGTTGATGTCGGTTATATATCAGCTGCTGTCAGTTACAACTGAATGTGCAAGGTAATGTCCATGTTTCCCTATGGCTCAAGTGGGTGATATTACAGTTTAACAGTGTGCTGACCAGGAAGCTGTTATGGGGTAATGGCGATTTTCAAAATGGAGGACAGAGAATTTAATTGTTCACAGTAGACAAACAGGATGCAGGAGAGGAGAAAGAGATTGAGGAGTAGCCTACACAGGAGGTAAGTATGACATGTGTATTTTTATTTTGACTTTTAATTTTTAGTTCAGGATCTCTTTAACTTAGTGCCTGTTTCCACTACGTGCAGATTCTGGATGCAGAAAACTGACTCCAATGAATGCCTATGGGAAATCTGCATCAGAAAAATTGCGTTTAGTGGAAACAGGCCCATAGGCATTCATTGGAGTCGGTGGAAACAGGCCCCAAATCCATCACCTGATCAAACTGATCACACGATTTGCCATGAGTTCTCTCACACAATAGCAGCCCTATTTTAATTCTACCTAATGATCCGGGTTCTCCATATGCAACTAATTCAGGAGGATTTTTTCACATTAGCAGAATCGTACAATAAAGTATGCAGGGAACTTGTAAGGAAAGTAGCAATGCAAATCAGGGTCACCATTTGAGTTTCATAGCTTGGGCACATCCCTATTTTATGAGCTCCTTTCATTATTTAATCCTCTCCCGAATCTCTGACACAGCTGATTTGGGGAGATTAAGTTGCTTTATTAATGTCCTTGTCTGCAAGTGAATTTGTTTACTTTGTTCATAATACAAATTTTAATTAAGTGGCTTGCCATTAATGAGCTTACAATGGAGATAGAATCATTTTCACCTGCTTTTAGTTAATTGAATTATCTGCTCCCTAAGGGACTGGCTCACTGGTCTCAAACTTCAAATTGTTAAAAATGTCCTTCTTAGGAATTTTTGCACAGCTCAATACTCCAAGCTTGTACACATGATTTTGTCCTATATCCATATGTAAAAGTACAATACACAGGCAATAAGTCCTGTGTAACCTAACCCCCCCCCCCCCCCCCCCAAAAAAAAGAAGCCACACACACACACTAGAGAATAAAAACCATGTGCCAAATAGGGAGTCCCTGAGATACAAAAACCTGTCGATTCTATCGCATTTCGTTGCACACCCCCTTTCTGCACTCACCCAGCCCAGCGTGTAAATGCAAAGCACAGAACAGCAGAACCTGTGCTCTCACCTCACTGCCAAAGTCCAGTGCTGTGCTTCTGGCTTCAGAGTCATAGCTGTGGGGGAGCAAGGGGGGATATACATCCCCGGGCGCAGCACTGTGAGTGCACTCAGCATGGCCACTGCACTCGCACATGCATGGGAGGCAGCTCCCTGGCTGCCTAAGGTGCCCCTGCCCCCCCCCCCCCCCAGAGGAGTGCAGAAGCAATAACAGCAGCAGAAAAAGCAGGGCACATCTGGCTATCTAAAGGGGACACATCTGGCAATCTAAATGGGGGGCAAATCTGGCTATCTAAAGGGGAGCACATTGGCTATTTAAAGGGGAGCACATATGACTATCTGAATGGGCTAAGGGGGCACATATGGCTATCCTAAACAACATTTGACTCCACCCATGACCACATTCTGATGTGAGTCGATGCACATTTTGTCCAGAGTGGAAATGCAAAAGCTGTCTTTGTTGCCGGGCGCTGAAAACCCTAGCTACGCCTCTGTTCGACTGTCTGCTCACCGCTCGGCTTAGTGCCCAGCATCTCCTACCACATGTAAAGTGATTACACGTGACATGTGCAGAAGCAGGTAATCGAACACCAATGGGAGGCGGGGCTTATTTGAGGATAAGCCTTAATCCAGGGGCATGGCACCCTCCCTTCCCCAGGACCAATGGCACTCCAGGCAATGGCCTGGAATGCCTTTGCCTTAAAACTGCCCTGCACTATGGCAATTACCATGCATTTTTACAAACTAGACTGCAAAATGAAAATGGGGAGACCAAAGACTACAATGGCATGCTATAGGCAAGTTCACACTGACTCATTCCACTTTAGTCTGTTTTGGAAAGGTCCTGCTGCAAGCTTTTTCCTGGACAGCAGAAGGCATTACCATTCATTTGATGAATGCCACGCCTCTACTCCAGACTCTCCAACAAACAAACAAACACAGAACATTTATATCGCGCTTTTCTCCTGGCGGACTCAAAGCGCCAGAGCTGCAGCCACTAGGGCGCGCTCTATAGGCAGTAGCAGTGTTAGGGAGACTTGCCCACGGTCTCCTACTGAATAGGTGCTGGCTTACTGAACAGGCAGAGCCGAGATTTGAACCCAGGTCTCCTGTGTCAGAGGCAGAGCCCTTAACCAGTACACCATCCAGCCACCAACAGACCCTGCAACAATAACAGCACATTTAACAAACAGATGTGGTACCATCCAGTATAGTGTGAACCAAGCCTAATATAAACCATTTAAAGGGAACCTGAAGGGAGAGGGATATGCGGGCTGATATATGTATTTCCTTTTAAACAATGCATGTTGCCTGGCTGTCCTCCTGATCTTTCAGCCATAGACCTTGAACAAGCATGCAGATCAAGTGCTCTGACTCAAGTCTGACCCGATTAGCTGCATGCTTGTTTTAGGAGTGTGATTCAGACACTGCCGATGCCAGAAATATCAACACCACTGCCAGGTAACTGGTATTGCTTAAAAGGAAATAATTGTGGCAGCCTCCATATCACGCTCACCTCAGGTTCCCTTTAAAGCTAATGGGAACCGAAATTTAAATAAAAAAGTCAGATACTTACCTAAGGAGAGGGAGGCTCTGGGTCCCATAGAGCATTCCCTCTCCTCTCCCGGTCCCCGCTCTTGCGCTGGCTCTCCCGTAGTGGTATTCGTCCATTTCGGACAAATACTGCTGTTTCCCCGCCAAAGGGAGGCTTTGGAAATGCTTCGGGAGCCCGAGTGCTCCCGAAGACGGGCCGCTCTACACTGCGCACGCGCGAGCGGCCTCTATGATGCACTCGCGCATGCGCAGTATGGAGCCACCTGTCTTCGGGAGGACTCGCCTCCCCTGAAGACTTCCGAAGTCTCCGCGGCGGGAGATTTGAACAGGGGCACCCGGAGAGGAGGGGGAGGCTCATTAGGACCCACAGCCTTCCCTCTCCTTAGGTGAGTATCTGACTTTTTTCTATTTAAATATGGATTCCTATTAGCTTTAATGCAAAAATGTGTGACTCAGATCACTAGAAGTCAAAATTATTGTAATAAAAGAAACCACTTCCTGCATCAGAAATTATTTTTGCAGAATTCTCCTAAATACTTAACAGCACTAAATAATACTGGTATTGGAACAGGCCAGGGGCAGCTCACCATGTAAACAATGGAACAGGGAAAGGGCAATGCACCATGTAAACAATGGAACGGGGAAAGGGCAATGCACCATGTAAACAATGGAACGGGGAAGGGGCAATGCACCATGTAAACAATGGAACGGGGAAGGGGCAATGCACCATGTAAACAATGGAACGGGGAAGGAGCAATGCACCATGTAAACAATGGAACAGGGCAGGGGCAATGCACCATGTAAACGATGGAACGGGGAAAGGGCAATGCACCATGCAAACAATGGAACAGGGCAGGGGCAATGCACCATGTAAACAATGGAATGGGGAAGGGGCAATGCACCATGTAAACAATGGAACAGGGCAGGGGCAATGCACCATGTAAACAGTGTTCACAGATTAGTGCAATAGCATGGAAAGATTGTTCAGCAGTAT
Source organism: Hyperolius riggenbachi (assembly GCF_040937935.1). Taxonomy (NCBI): domain Eukaryota; kingdom Metazoa; phylum Chordata; class Amphibia; order Anura; family Hyperoliidae; genus Hyperolius; species Hyperolius riggenbachi. Next base: position 134,975,257 of record NC_090649.1, read on the forward strand.
ATATGCCCTACAGTGGGAATGTTTTACCCTCCTTATTATTACTTCTTGTATAATCTCATATTATAATATAAAAAAACATATGGTGCAAAAACCTATGCATAGTGCATGCACAGTACAGTGGTAACAGTGGTAGCCTGTACAGTGCTATTATAGTGGAGATCAGAGCCGGATTAAGGCTAAATGGGGCCCTAAGCAAAGTAACTGATTTGGGCCCCCCCATCATGTCGTAATAGAATCAGAAGATGCAGCTGCACAGCAACATGCCGCACACACCGGGGCAGCCGAGCTACTGGTTGCTATGGGCAACAGCCCGCTTTCCTCTGTGGGTGTACAATGCAGGGAATAGCAGCGGCAAAATGCAGAGTGAGAGATGAATGGCTGGGACATTTGCACTCAGGGGCTGGGGCACCCCTGTGAAGAGGGCGCCAGGTATCACAGCATCAGCACTTTCCCCCTGCAACTCCAGCCTGGCAATAGCAGAAAGCTCTGGACACTGCCAAACCGGAAGCCGTTCTCCAGACAGAATTACATAACCATCCCCCACCACCGAACAAACGATTTCCTCCCAAACTAGACAGCCACCATGCAGCCTCCATCCCATTAAATACGATAGTCCAGCAGAGAACGCAGCCGCAGCGGGGGAGAATGACAGCACCAGATGACTCACATTCCCCTATTGCGATCCAAGCAATAGAGGTCCCGTCATCCGGAGCCCATCTGTCTCCTCTAGAGTGCTGCCGCTCTGTTACTACTACTATTACTACTATTGCCATCTGTTGCTATCATTCTTGCTGCAGCTGTGGTTCTCTGTGGGAAGGGAGGGAGGAGTGGGCAGTGGCAGAGCACACAGTAGCAGGAGGGGGACCTAGGAGGAGAGCCTGGCTCTGAAGACAAACAGCAGTGCACGGCATCATTTGACAAGACAAGACAAATAACATTTATATCGCGCTTTTCTCCTGGCAGACTCAAAGCGCCAGAGCTGCAGCCACTAGGACGCGCCAGAGAGACTTGCCTAAGGTCTCCTACTGAATAGGTGCTGGCTTACTGAACAGGCAGAGCCGAGATTCGAACCCTGGTCTCCTGTGTCAGAGGCAGAGCCCTTAAAGGGACTCCAAGCAGTGCCTGTGGGTATGCCTTTAAGCATACCCACAACTAATTAATTACATCCTCACACCTAACAGCATGATGTTTGTAATTATATCCCCCTGGGTTCCTTATATTTCATTGCATTGTGCTAAATCGAGCTGCCGACTTTGGAGAAAAGTCATCCTGTGTAATACAATGTAACTATGGAAAGATGCATATCATTTTGAAGCTCTCTTTCTCCTCTTTCCAATGATAGATAAACTGCAACCCTATGCCTTTTAGTCTTCGCTAAAAAGCTAAAAAGGCATAGGGCGGTGGTTTATATATCATTGGAAAGAGGAGAAAGAGAGCTTTAAAATGATATGCATCTTTCCATAGTTACTGCACTGCTCAGAGTCCCTTTAACCATTATACCATCCAGGCTCCGATGACAGGATGACGAGGGCTGGTTTATGTGCTGATGGGGCCCCTTTGACTCTGAATGGGGGCCTCAAGCGACTGCTTTTGTTGCTTGGTCTGTAATCTGGCCCTGGTGGAGATGCAATATGACTGGAGCATGTACAAGACTCTTGTGTAATGGGGAGGTGTATTCAGGATAATTTTTGAGAAGGAATTATAGGCTTAAATGAACACTCATGATCAAATCCCCACACAGCAGTTTACATTTAGAGTAGAGGTTACTGAGTACATTTATAGTGACTACGGACAGGGGTGCAAAACAAGATTGTGTAATAATAAAAATTTCCATTTTGGATTGTTAAAAACTATTGTAACTATTAGGCCTCTTGCACACTGCAAGTGATTCCGATTCAGATTCCACATTTTAATCAGTTTTTACATCCGATTCAGATTCCGATTTGCAGTGTGCAGGGAGCAAACTGCAAATCGGAATCTGAATCGGATGTAAAAACTGATTAAAAAGCGGAATCTGAATCGGAATCACTTGCAGTGTGCAAGAGGCCTCAGATTTACCCATTCATACCTCTTAGGGTGCTAACGTAAATAGTTTATTGCTCGCCACTGTCTTTTTCTTTGTATTTTCTTTGGATACACTTATGTTGCTCTGCTATACTTGTATGTGCAATTTATGTTATCCCATGTACTTTTATATACTTCCTTGCCTGCATTCATAAGTGCTTTGGACTTTGCCTATTGTCTTGTATAATTGTTTTTTTTTAAATAAAATCCTTTGGTCAATGAAAGATTTCCATTTTGTCCAATTTGCTCATATTCGGTTTGAGGAAACAGGATGACAAGGATGAGGAAACAGTACATAGATAATCCATGGCTTTACAAAATAGAGAAGTCAGGAGCTAAAAGTTAGATTTGGGTTTTATCAGCATAGAATTGATATAAAAAAAATTATATGAGTATCACTTACATAATAGATTCCCACAATTCTACACAGCCAACGCCGTTACTAAACAAAGGGGAATCCTTATTGCATTTAGACGCTCAGTCAATTTTGTATGTCATAAAGAAATAAAAGACGCTAGTGGCAGGTTCCTCATACTCTTGGGCACTATACAGGACAATGAAGTCACTATCGCATCCTACTACGCCCCTAATACAAATCAACTTCCATTTTTAAGGAACTTTGTTGAGTTACTATCTACCCACGCTAAAAGCACTGTTATTATGGCAGGCGACTCTAATTTGTGTCTCCGCCCACATCTAGATAAAGATAACCCTAGTCATGCATCACCCTCCTCAGCAGACGTTCGCAACGCCAAACAGTTTGAATTCCTGTTGCGGTCGGCCTCTCTTGCTGATTGCTGGAGAGAAAAGCACCCCAGTAAGAAGGAGTATACCTTCTACTCACATCCTCATAACACGCAGTCCTGCATTGATCACTGCTTTATTGGCTTATCCCTGCTTCTCTCCCTGTCTGCCGCTAGGATTGTCCCTGTTCCATGGTCTGACCACAACGCTGTCCTTATTACTCTCTCCTCAATTATCCCCAGGCAGCCAGAATTTAGATGGAAACTCAACCAATCTCTCCTGTCCGATCCTACAGTTGTAACAACTCTAGAGAACCACTTAAAGGAATATTTCTCTCTCAATTCTGGCTCAGCGGAGGTATCAGACTGTACTGTCTGGGAGGCGCACAAGGCGGTTATACGCGGTCATTTCATAGGTATAGCATCAAGCAAGAAAAAGAGAAGGAAGCAGGAACAGTCGGCCCTGGAACAGGCATACACTGAGGCAGTAGATCAACATAATAAAGATCCCTCTTCCAAAAATAAGCAAGTCCGTTTTAGGTCAGAGGAAGCTTGTAACCTTTTTCTCTCCAGTGCAGCCCAAAAAAAAATAAGGTGGAGTAAGTATAACTGTAATAAGCCTACTGCCATGTTTGCTCGTAGACTGCGTTTGCTGGATCCTCATTTTAAAGCACTCAAATTACACACAGGCAACAATAATTATACCTGTAATCCTGTCAAGATCACTGAAATTTTTCAGAAAGGTCTAGCGAACGTCTACAAGCAACCGCCTACTGGTAGCGGGATTTTGCTAGATAATATACTACGCTCCCTTCCCCTGCCCCCTGTCTCTGAATTTGCTTGCCAAAAGTTAGACCATATCATTACGGAAGAGGAGGTTCTCCTCTCCATCAAATCCCTTAAAGTTAACAAGGCCCCGGGCCCTGATGGCTTTGCAGCTTTATACTTTAAAAAGTTTGCTAAAATACTTTCATCTCCCTTGGTTAAAGCCTTTAATAGCATATTGGAGGGAAGCCGGCCCGGACCTGAGTCCTTGTTGGCTAGCATAAGCATGATCCCTAAGCCTGGTACTGACCCAACCGTCTGGTCAAACTACAGACCGATTTCCTTACTAAATGTTGATATAAAAATACTGGCCAACATTCTGTCTACCAGGCTGAATGATGAAATCAACAATCTTGTGGGATTAGACCAGGCTGGGCTCATGCCGCGTCGTCAAGCCGGAGACAGTATAAAGGTGGCCACACAAGATACAATAAAATGATCCGATTTTACGGCAATTCGATGAAAACGATCGGATCTTCGACTGAAAAATCTGATAGGATTTCCCGTTTTCTTCGATTTTTATTAATCCGAAATGCCAGATATTTTTCTTCAATCTTTCTAAAGATTGTATGGTGTGTGTTAGATTGTCAACTTATTAATATACACACCCTAGCAATTTTGTCAGAGTTTCCAATCATTTTTATCATAATTGGGGAAAAAATTGAACATACGTGTGTGGTACATTGGTCATATTTTTGAAATGTTACAATCAGTCAGAAAAAGTTATTGCAATTCTTAAATTGAACAGATATTTAAAACATTGTATGGTGTGTGGCCACCTTAAGAAGGATCTTGCATCTGATCTCTTCTGCGTCCCATGCAGGTACTCCCATGATGCTGTTATCACTGGATATACAGAAGGCATTCGATACGGTATCATGGGATTACCTATTTGCCCTGCTCCAGACTTGGGGTTTTGGACCCAATATCTTATCCTGGATTAGAGCTTTATACCATTCTCCCAAAGCATTTGTTCAATACAATGGGTACAGATCTTCAGAGTTCCCTGTGCAGGGGGGCACCCGCCAGGGGTGCCCACTCTCCCCCCTGCTATTCGCCCTGGTCATGGAACCCTTGGCGATTATGATTAACCGACAAGAGGGGGTGAGGGGGATACCCCTGGCTGGGCAACATCACAAGCTCTGCTTATACGCGGACGATCTTATTCTTACTCTCACAGACCCCTCTGTTTCCCTTGCTAATTTGGCTGACATACTGCTCGATTTTGAGGATATCTCCGGGTTAAAAATCAATAGTTCTAAGTCTAAAGCCCTTAATATCTCCCTACCTTCAGAAGTTGTATCCAACTTGCAATCCTCTTACGAATTTGCTTGGGAACCCCGGAAACTAAAATACCTGGGTATTTATCTTACTGGAAGTTATAGAGACATGTTCAGCGCTAATTACCCTAAGTTGCTCCAGGACATCGCACAGCTCCTTGAATGCTACAAATGCTATGCCATTTCCTGGTTAGGCCGCATCGCCGCTATCAAAATGGTGATCCTACCTAAGTTACTGTATGTGTTTAGGGTACTCCCGGTACAGGTCCCTCCCTCCTTCCTTAAGAAAATTCAAACACACATATTTTCTTTTATATGGCAGGGCTCAGGCCCCAGAATAGCGAAGACAACAATATATAGGCTGCACACTGATGGTGGGTTGGGGGTCCCAAACATTGCTATTTATTACAAGGCCGCCCAGGTGGCTCAATTGACAGCATGGTTCACCACATCTCAACCACCCTCCCCCCCCCCCCCCCGGTGCATCATTGAGGGTGCACTATGCCATCCTGTTGCTCTTCGCAATCTCCTTTGGTTGGAAGGGCAACAAAGTAATAAAATAAGGACCCAATTATTTCTCACTCCCTAAAAGTATGGAATCAAATTAAGAAAAAAGGAAACCTTATATCACCCCACTTACCCCTCCTTTCCTTTTTAGGTCACCATTCTTTTCTTCCAGGTTTACATAGCCATACTGCTTTCAGCTGGTGGCAACAAAATAATCTTGACACAATCTACAGCTTAGTCACTGACAGTTCGCTTAAAACATTTGCCTCACTGAAAGAACATAGGCAGATCCCTGACACTGAGCGCTTCCGATACCTACAAATCTCTTACTTTATAAATAAAATACTCAACCACCGGTCATCTTTACTGACCAGGTCTTACTTTGAGCATGTGTGTTACTCTGACCTCATGTCCCCGGGCTTAATTTCTATGATTTACAAATGTGTGGTCTCCCCGACCCCCTTGCCTAAACCACAATACATCTTAAAATGGGAGCAGGAAATACATCTTAAAATGGGAGCAGGAATTGGGCACAACCGTTGAGGCCGATGACCTGAATGATATCTGGAAGCTCACTCCTAGGTGCTCTATTAGTGCATCCTTGGTGGAAACGCAATACAAGGTTCTTCTTAGATGCTATCTGACGCCAGATCGTTTAACGAAATATGAGTCAGATGTCTCGGGTCTTTGCTTCCGGGGTTGTGGCCAGCTGGGAACATACTTACACATTTGGTGGCAGTGCCTTAAAGTACGCAAATTTTGGATAAGGATCTATCAGGTAATTTACACTATATTTGAAACACAGGTACCTAAACTACCACAGATAGTCCTTCTGGGAATGAAACCCCAGGAACTTTCTGTTCCCCAATATAAGCTACTACAACATATCTTACTAGCAGCTAAGAGGGTAATAGCTCGCTCTTGGAAATCCTCCTCACTATCATTTGACATTTTCAAATCTAATTTGAGCTCTGCCTTGTGCTTTGATAGGATGAAAGCAATACAGGACGACACTCTTATTAAATTTGAAAGGGTCTGGAAGCCTTACTTCCTCAATTATTCCCACTGGGTCCCACAAAACATCATTGAGGTCTAATCAGGGGCAGATACCATACGCCTCCCCTAGCACCTTAGATCCCCTGGCGAACTCTTCTCTCCTGCCCGCTAATAGGCTGGTTGTGCTCTCTTCTTTCCTTCTTTTCTTCTTAGCCTTTATCTTCCTACTTCTAACTGACTTCTCAACTCTCCTCTTTTGTTCTCTCTATCTTCCTTTCCTTCTTATTTGCCCTACCAGTTTCCACTTCCCTCCCCCTAACCCTCTCCCGCCCTAAGGCTCTAGTATCCATGAGATTTGGTCCGCAACTTCTGCAGTTGGACCTCTACAAAATGTTCTATAGCTATATGTTTGGGCTATGTAGGCTGTTGGCACCTGATGCCTTGTGCTGCCAACGGCCGTTTTTCTTTAATGAGAATTGTAGCCGCCTAGGCGGCCAAAGTTATGCCTGATATACCCGTTCCCTATTGTCTTTCCTCTGAGATAAACTTTGTTGTGTATTGTACATTTTAGACTGCTTTATGTATTATATAGTTCATTTTGCATATCTCCTGCCCCTTGTCTTGATAAAATTGAAAATAATAAAAACTTTTGAAAGTTAAAAAAATTATATGAGTATCAATTGTTCTAGACATTGAGTGTAGATGTAAAAGAGAAGGGTCTAAGAACCGAACCTTGCAGTACATCAAAACAAAGCAATTGTGGGAAGAGTTAGTAGAAGTAGAAGACAGTGAGAGAATGCACAGACAAGTAAGAGGAAATCCAAGCATGTGGTACCCCCTATCGTTGAGAGAGTATGGAGAAGCAGAAAATGATCAACCACGTCGAAAGATGAGTGAATTTCGAAGAGCATGAGGCTGGAGAATTGTCCTTTGGATTTTGTTGTAACCAGGAGGTTGTAGTTGACTTTAATGCTGGGTCAAACAAGAAGTTAGTAAAGAGACTGTCAGTTGTTAGCTGCTTGTGGCTGCCATCCCTAATAAATAAGATATCTGTTGTTATATTATGGTGTGTATGTGGAGTTTTCTACAGCTACTGTTCCTCGTGGTGTTGCCTACTTACTGTTACCCGCAAGGATTGGGACGTATTGCTAGCCTAGAGTCTAGCAATGCATTCTGTTGCTATAGGGGAGTGGGGAGGAGGGTGGATAGTGCAGCATACCGTGGAGCAACACAGAGCCAGTTGTTTGAGTAGGAGAACAATGCCCTTGGCTTGCGCTCAGAGGAGATGGTCCGCCAGGCTGCTCTCTTGTACGCACATCAAAGGTGGATCAGAGGCTGCTCACCTCAAGTGAGAGCACAGAAATGGGAGCAATGAGGAGAAGTAGCTGTAGAAAACTCCACCACCTGGCCACCTCGACTAAGATCCATCTACTGTGTATAGAAGGCGTAACACTTCACGGGCTGCATTCATGAACAAAGTCATTTGGGCTGGAAAAATAGGTTAATGACAAGAAAACCCGTCTAATAACGGGCTGTAACTCTACTGCTCCACTGAGTAAAGATATTATAAGTAATTGACTCAGAAGAACCTGGGATCCCGGGATGAGGAAATCAATCATAGTTCTATCTAAATATGTCATTTTGAAAGGATTAAATGTATCTATTAATAATGTTAATATCCTTTGTTTCAGAATTCCGACTGTCAGCAGGGATGGATCGTAAGTCATCTTCAATCTGATTTGCCACCTGCCTGGATGTTCTGGTGTGCTTGCTTAATTAATCTAATTATTCTACATACAGATCAAGTGTAAATTTGCAGCCTGTCTCTGTGAAAAAGATGTGTTTTCTGTTTGGACTCCGCCTAATAATTCATTTTTAGCTCCGATGACTGTTACCAAGTGATCTAGCGAGGCTGTCTTTCCTGAAGTAAAACACAAGAGATATATCTTTCCCCTCCATCTCTTGCCTCAGCAATTCATTAACATCCTGTTGATTAGCTAATTGCTTAAGGGAATTCGGTGACACCCAGGGGCAGAAAGAAAGTAAAACTTCAGTGACACTCCTCAGCTGAATAACAAGATCCTATTATTATTTTAATCTCCAGATGCAGCGCTGTAAAACGCCTGATAAAATACAATGCAAAAGTCGCGTCACTTTCTCTAATATTTAAGTAAACATTAACATCATAGCTCAACGGAAGTAAATCTAAACTCTGAGCCTATTTACATGAATGGAAAGAATTGTTTATTCCGAAGACTGAAGAGGAAGACAAATAAAGTTGGCAATACGTGACCCCATTACTACAAGCTATATAATCAATTCCAGAATTCCCGGTAATTATCCCTCTGTGTAAGGGGAAGGAAGAATAACATTAAATAATGGAAAAATCCCAGCATACCGTATAAGTTATTTTGTCGGTGACGGATAAAGTCATTATGGTTAAGATATTGGGCTTTATTCACAAACAGTTCACCCATGTGTGAAACAAAGCAAGCTATTTTAAAAGGGGACCCGGGGTGAACATTGGGTAAAAAAAAAGGTACTTACCAAAGAAGAGAGAAGCCTCTAGATGCCGAGTAGTCTGGTGTCCAGCTCGATGCTGCCAGGACCCTGGCTGCACTGCAGTAGCACAGAGCTGCTTGAGCATGCATGACCCAATCTACAATCTGACAAAAACTTGTTGGATTTCTTCAGAGGGTCCATGTTCAGCAATGGGCAACCAGAAGACAGTGTGGCGTCCCTCTATAGAATTTATAAGCTTCCCTCCTCATAGGTAAATAAGTCCTTTTTAACCTGAGGTTCGTCTCGGGTGCACTTTAAATGTCAATTCAGAAAGGCATGAACAGCCTAAGGGCTCTTTCACATCTAGAACGCGTGCAGGAACCAGTTTCCTGCATGAATTGTAGGCCTTGCGGCGTGTCCTCGGGAAGTAGTGGTGCGACACAAAGAGCAGCAGTAGTAAAACTTTTATGCGTAGTAATTAATTCAACCCGACGGGAAAACGCCGGCTCCCGATGATTAAAAGCTCCCGGGTGTGTCGGACCGCAACGCATCGAAACGCAGTGGCGGGAGTGACTATGGACTTTCATTTTACCTTGGTTAACGCGAAGTTTCAACTTTGCGTTAAACCGCAGAAAACAGGCTCTGGTGTGAAAGAGCCCTTAGGAAATAACAAGCAAATTTCCCCGTGTAGAAATGCACAGTCTACACTACAGAGTTACAAAGTTAATTTGTCCATGAAGTCCTTCCAACTAGAAAAATTAATAAGACAAATAAGTAGGCCATAGGTGCTTTTCTCTCCTGCACCCTCACATATCCCCGTTGATCAAGGGGAAGGCAAAAAAAAAAAAAAACAGTACAAAGCAAAGGCCAATTAACCTTTATGGGGAAACATTTTTTATTGACTCCAGGTGGCAACTTTGCTGGGAATTAGCTGGTAATTATAGCCACAGATGTCCATCAATGCAAGGACATTTTCTAACCCTCTTTTAAATGCAGATACAGAATTTCTGCATTTACTACAACTTTTCACAACTTTTACTGTAAAGAACCTCTTCCTAAAAATATGGCAAAACCTTTTTTCCTCCATACACAGATAATGTCCCCTTGTCCTTTGTACAAGCCTATGGACAAAAGGCTCATCTGCTAAACTTTTTGTGTTGCCCTCTAATGTATGTTACATGTTAATCTATTTTCCAAGCTAAATAAGCCCAGTTTGTACAACCTTTCTTTGTAAATGAGACTTTCCATCTCCCTAATTAATTTAGTTGCCCATCTTTGTACCTGTTGTAGTATGTTAATGTCCTTCTTATAGTGTGGTGCCCAAAACTGTATCCCGTATTCCAGATGGTGCCTTACAAGTAGTTTATACAGTGCGAGTAGTATATTAGCAATCTCATAATTTTATTTCCCATTATATGCATCTCAGAATTTTATTTGCTTTAGTTAGTGCTTGGCATTTAATATGGGTGTTGAACTTGTTTTCGATCCGTATTCCCAAGTCCTTCTCTGAGTCCGATGTTATCAGCTGTAAGCCATTTATCTTATATGTTGCTCTACCATTAGCATGTTCAAGGTGCATGACCTTACATTTATCTGCATCAAATTTCATCTACCATCTGTCTGTTCATATAGCAATGCTGTTGAGATCCTGCTGTAAAATGTCACTATGCTGCTTAGTGTTTATAATTCTGCATAATTTTGTATCATCTGAAAAGATGACAACATTACTCTGTATTCCATCTGCTAGAACATTAATAAATACTGTAGATTGAAAAGGATTGGACCTACTACTGACCTTTGTAGGACCCCACTGCTAACAGTTTCCTATTTTGAATATGACCAATTTAATTACCATCACTCTTTGCCTTCTGTCCCTTAACCAATTCTCTATCCACAAAATACACATTTTCTCCTAGTCCCTGTATTCTCAGCATCTGCACCAGCGTACGGGAGAAATCGCCGCCGGGAGACGTTGGTACTGGATACAGCTACCTGCAGCTGTACAAGTCCCGGCGGCGTTAATTACTATTCCGCCTCCAGGTGTGATGATCCGCTCAGCTGGCTGCACAGGCAGACAGCTGTTTGTCCATTTCTCTAGTCTGTGGGCTGCAGGTCTCTGGAACAGAGACCTGTCTTTTCATTGCAAGTTTCTGTTCTGTTCTCTTGCTGGGGAATTTGCATACATTCGTTATGCAAATCCTCTACCTGCCTTCTTTGATGACTGGCACTATAAGAGCTTTATGTTTCTCAGAAGGCTTTGCTGGTCATTTCCCTTCCTTGCTCAGTTCCTGATGGACACTGCTGGAGTGTCAGCCATTGCTATCTAGTATAGTTAATTCCTGGGGGTTGCTTTTGGCTCCCCTTCTAGCCCAGTCAGGTTGTATTATCTGTATTGCCTGTTCTGTCTTGTCTTGCCTGTTTGCCATTGTCCTGTCCCTATGGTGGTTGACAGGAAATGGTTCTGATCTATGTTCTTGGAGTATAGCTGGTGCAGCGGTTGCTACCAGCTATCTCTTCTGTTCTGTTTCCTGGGATCGCGCTAGCTACTTTGTGCTAGCGCTGGGGATCCTTCTGTTCTGTTTCATGGGATCGCGCTAGCTACTTTGTGCTAGCGCTGGGGATCCTTCTGTTCTGTCTTGTCGGTCGCGATTGCGCTGTCACCAACGGCGGTTGATAGCGAATCGTTCTGTCTTGCTGAGATCGCACTAGCCGCTAGCGTTAGCGGCTGTGGATCTTTCTGATCTATGTTCCTGCTTGGATCACACTTGCTCTGGCGGAAGAGCGGTGGATCCTTCCTGCCTAGTTCTTGTTTTTCGTGTGTCTGTCTTGTCCGCTGCGCTTGCTACAGGCTCGGTGAGGTAACCGTTAAGCAAGCGCTCGCGTCCCCTGTTTCATGTTTGTCTGTTTATGGTTAGTTAGGCGTGCTTGTCTCTATTGTGCTTATCACGTGGAGATCGCGCATAACCGCTTGCACTGTTGCGAATGAGTGCGGTGTTCGCGGTTAGCTAGCGGTTGTTGTTTTCCGTATCTCCTTATTGTATTTGCTGTGCCTTTGCTACCCTTGTATTCTATTCTGTTCTGCCTTGTGTCACGTCTCGCGATCGCACCTCTCGCGATCGCGTTCCTATTTCGTATCTGCTGTTGTGTGTGCGCGGTCGCGGAGTGGCGACTGGATTGGCGCACACACATACAACCTATCCCTTTTGCTCAATCTCATTCACTATCGCCTCTCTTGCGATTGCATTCTGCGCTTCGTACAATTCCTGTCTGGCACTTGTGGAGGTACAGAGGATTGGTTCCTCTGCACTCCCCAGCGCCATCTGCCAACAGGAATTTCCCTCTACAGGTGCGTAGCACCTTTTGCTGGGTTCCTGCAAATTATACGCTTGTGGAGGATCTCCGCCGTGCCAGCGCACGCGTTGTGCGCTGATCACGGGGAAAGTTCCACAATCGTGACAGAATGACCAGCCTAACCCAAAACCCCAGTGTAGACGGAATTTCCGATTTGTGCGATTTTGTCAAATATGGCTCTTGTACCTTTAAGAGATTTAAAAAACTTGAACCTGAATCAGCAGACGAATTTTTGTCTGAGTGTACGAAACTGTTAGCGAACCCTGAATTCCAATGCACCCCAGTGTCTACCTGGGCCCCCCAAATGGTCTACATTCTGTTGGGGGGCGAAATGTCAATGTGGGGTTATGATGTGTTAGATCATACCACCCTGAGTCAAAGACCCCTGGAATTCTTGGCCTTTTTAATTCACAATTGGCTGAGATTACCTCAATTACCATACCCCCTTAATGAGTTGTTGTCAGCAGCTCAATCAGCTGTTCCATCTACTCTTTCATCCATAAAGCAGCCATCCAAAGCCTCTAAGTCTAAACGTAAAAGATCTAGGAAGGCTTCCCAGCGGAAAGATCCGTTGCCCATGGCAACCACAGATAGAGAGGTTATTTCTGTCAAGTCTGAAATGGGCAAAACCATGCATGATGATAATGATGTTTATAATGCATCTGCTGATCAGTTTCCAGGTTTTTTGCCCCAATCCAAAGCTTATGTGGATCCTGCTATAGGTAGGATCGCACACTATATTAAAGCAGTCAAAAAATCTGTACTCGTTCCTGATCCCCACCCATATGGAGATTATTTAGATACTGGGTTGTTTGAACCGCCATTTGCCTCATGGGAAATCGGGGCCTTGGTGGAGGAATTTGATTTGGATTGGAAAGCCTTTTGCGATTTTTACATCGCAAAAAGCGCGGATGTCCTGAACGATTGTCTTGACTCTGTGTGCCTTTTGATTGATTCTGATGAATGTGACAAGTGTGTTGTGGATCTGGTGATGTATGTGTGGCAGATCATTTTGGATGAATTACACACACACCAATTAATTGATCCCAATAAAGAGGTAAAAGATTCCCGTTCTGTTCCTGCTCCAGTTCCATCTGTAGACTGTGCGCACTATGATTGTTCATCCTTTGTTAAGTGTGCATGGGAGCCCCCGTTTGAGAAATGGGAGATCGAGCTCCTGGTCTATGAATTGGAATGTGATTGGAGATCGTTTTGCAATCATTACCGTTCTAAAAACGAAGCAGTTTTGTATGCGTGCATTGAGTCTGCGTGCACTTTAATCAAGACTGGTGAATGTATCTCTGACTTTGTGACTCCGCTGTTTGACGTGTGGAGAATGATTTTGGATGAACTACATGCGCTTCAATCTGCTAAAAACACATTGTCAGCGGACGATTGTTCCAATCCTCTGGATTTAAAGAAAGTGAGTTTTGAATGCATTCCCTTTCCCAAAGCAACTGAGTGTTTGAAGTCTGAGTGCAAGTCGTTCAGAGCAGTTGCTTGTGTGGAAGTTGAACCAGTGCGGTCTGATGTCGCCACCGCACGTATGGCTGCAAAAGGTCTGTGTGGTCCTGTGTCTAAGAAAGACAGATTTTTTCCCTCAGGATCTCTAAGATCGTCCGTTTGTGAGCCTGCCATGGGGAAAATTCCTAAGTTATGCAACTTTAAGAAAATTATTGATGTGTCTAATAAAGTTTCTCCTGTTGTTGTCGCCACTTCTTTTGCAAATGAATCTATGTCTTATTCTGTTCGCACCTGTGCAGGCCTGTTGCCTGATGACAGTTGCTCCAGTGTTTCTGTCCTAGATGCCTTGCAGTCTGCTCCGCAGATCACGGAGGTTTGCGATATGGAAGCGTCAGTTTCGCAACCTAAAGCGATCGTGGATCCGCAAATTTTGCGTTCTGACTCCTTGGATTCGACCTTGTTAGCTGAATCTAAGAGTGAGACAGCGCTTCGGTTTTGCGAATCTGATGCTGAAGCTTCTTTGCCTTGTCCAGAGAAGCTTTCTCTGAACCTGCCCTGTACCATGAATGAAGGCATGATGTCCACTTGCATTGACATTTGCGAGTCTGATTCTGAAGAAAGTATTGACTCTCCACCCAGTACTCTGGATGAGTCAATATTGCCTTGTACAATATCTTCTGCCCTGCCCCTAGAGGCTCGTCTAGGTATTGCTGCTATTTTTACCTGTCTTTCTGCAGTTTTGGAGTTGCAAGCTAGTTTGATTACTACGCAGAGTTCTGGGTGCAGCGAGATTAAAGTTAGGGAGTCAGTGTGTGGTCCAGTGAATATTCCTGTACGTTCCACTCATGATGATGAAATTCAGTCTCAGTTTATGGTGGAACCTTCCCTGAGACATCTGCCCTGTTCTCAAAGTAAAGTTCCAGTTTTGCCCTGTAACATGGATAGTACAGAATCCTTCTTAGACAACTTGAAAAATGATGTTCCTGAGGTCTTGTTTGATGATCTGAAGGTCTCTGAGTTCCTCCCAAAGGGTGCAGAACTTGAAGGAGATGTCTCCTGCCCCCCAGGTCCTTCTGAGGTGTTGCCCACTTCAGTAGGCATTGCTGCCTTGCTGACTACTTTTGCAGCTCTTGTGGAGCTTCATTCATGTGTAGTCAATAATGATATTACAGTTACAGAAAATTCTGAATTTGAGTCTTCTCTTGAAAGACCAGTACCTGTGACCTTTACTCGTGATGATTTTCTGCCCGGTACTGGTTTTGGTCTTGTCGTGTCGGACTCTGAGGTTGGCAGTTCCCCGACATGTCCTGAGGTTTCTCCTGTACTAGTGTACCCCGATGTGCTCTGTGACCCAGAAAGCCCAAGTGTGCCTCGGTTACCAGCGTACTCAGATGCTTCCTCAGTGGAGACATGTTCTGATATAGCCTGCCTGCTTGCATGCCCAGAAGTGGTCCCTGAAAGTCCTGATCTTGATGGGTGTCCTGCTAATTTTGAGTCTGGAATGATCATAGGTTCCATAGGGGTTCTTGGTGGCTCTCCATGTGAGCCTGGTGAGCGTTCTGGCTTCTTGGGATCTCTGCGGAGCTTCAAGGCGTTCTGGGAGATTCCGGGAAAGGTTTTGCTTGGTGCCCTGAATACGATCAGCAATGGCTTTGGTGTTGTAAGGGACACTTCGAACAGGTATTGCGGCAGGTTTGGTATTCTTGGACGCTCCTTGGAAGGTGGTGGGTATTGTCTGGAGGGTGTCGATGGCTTCTTCTCTGGTGTCCACAGTCCTGATGGGTGTTACGCTGAGACTTGTAGTGCTGATGGGCATGTTTCGGTGGCTTCTGCTTCCGATGAGGTCGGTTTCGGATGGACTGACTCTGGAATTGGGCCTTGTCGGGCTGTCCTGACCTTCATGAGTCTTCAGTTAGAGTTTTGTGATTTTACCAGTCTTGAGGGATGTCTGGAATCCATCCCTAGAAGGGGGGGGGGTACTGTGATGATCCGCTCAGCTGGCTGCACAGGCAGACAGCTGTTTGTCCATTTCTCTAGTCTGTGGGCTGCAGGTCTCTGGAACAGAGACCTGTCTTTTCATTGCAAGTTTCTGTTCTGTTCTCTTGCTGGGGAATTTGCATACATTCGTTATGCAAATCCTCTACCTGCCTTCTTTGATGACTGGCACTATAAGAGCTTTATGTTTCCCAGAAGGCTTTGCTGGTCATTTCCCTTCCTTGCTCAGTTCCTGATGGACACTGCTGGAGTGTCAGCCATTGCTATCTAGTATAGTTAATTCCTGGGGGTTGCTTTTGGCTCCCCTTCTAGCCCAGTCAGGTTGTATTATCTGTATTGCCTGTTCTGTCTTGTCTTGCCTGTTTGCCATTGTCCTGTCCCTATGGTGGTTGACAGGAAATGGTTCTGATCTATGTTCTTGGAGTATAGCTGGTGCAGCGGTTGCTACCAGCTATCTCTTCTGTTCTGTTTCCTGGGATCGCGCTAGCTACTTTGTGCTAGCGCTGGGGATCCTTCTGTTCTGTTTCATGGGATCGCGCTAGCTACTTTGTGCTAGCGCTGGGGATCCTTCTGTTCTGTCTTGTCGGTCGCGATTGCGCTGTCACCAACGGCGGTTGATAGCGAATCGTTCTGTCTTGCTGAGATCGCACTAGCCGCTAGCGTTAGCGGCTGTGGATCTTTCTGATCTATGTTCCTGCTTGGATCACACTTGCTCTGGCGGAAGAGCGGTGGATCCTTCCTGCCTAGTTCTTGTTTTTCGTGTGTCTGTCTTGTCCGCTGCGCTTGCTACAGGCTCGGTGAGGTAACCGTTAAGCAAGCGCTCGCGTCCCCTGTTTCATGTTTGTCTGTTTATGGTTAGTTAGGCGTGCTTGTCTCTATTGTGCTTATCACGTGGAGATCGCGCATAACCGCTTGCACTGTTGCGAATGAGTGCGGTGTTCGCGGTTAGCTAGCGGTTGTTGTTTTCCGTATCTCCTTATTGTATTTGCTGTGCCTTTGCTACCCTTGTATTCTATTCTGTTCTGCCTTGTGTCACGTCTCGCGATCGCACCTCTCGCGATCGCGTTCCTATTTCGTATCTGCTGTTGTGTGTGCGCGGTCGCGGAGTGGCGACTGGATTGGCGCACACACATACAACCTATCCCTTTTGCTCAATCTCATTCACTATCGCCTCTCTTGCGATTGCATTCTGCGCTTCGTACAATTCCTGTCTGGCACTTGTGGAGGTACAGAGGATTGGTTCCTCTGCACTCCCCAGCGCCATCTGCCAACAGGAATTTCCCTCTACAGGTGCGTAGCACCTTTTGCTGGGTTCCTGCAAATTATACGCTTGTGGAGGATCTCCGCCGTGCCAGCGCACGCGTTGTGCGCTGATCACGGGGAAAGTTCCACAATCGTGACAGAATGACCAGCCTAACCCAAAACCCCAGTGTAGACGGAATTTCCGATTTGTGCGATTTTGTCAAATATGGCTCTTGTACCTTTAAGAGATTTAAAAAACTTGAACCTGAATCAGCAGACGAATTTTTGTCTGAGTGTACGAAACTGTTAGCGAACCCTGAATTCCAATGCACCCCAGTGTCTACCTGGGCCCCCCAAATGGTCTACATTCTGTTGGGGGGCGAAATGTCAATGTGGGGTTATGATGTGTTAGATCATACCACCCTGAGTCAAAGACCCCTGGAATTCTTGGCCTTTTTAATTCACAATTGGCTGAGATTACCTCAATTACCATACCCCCTTAATGAGTTGTTGTCAGCAGCTCAATCAGCTGTTCCATCTACTCTTTCATCCATAAAGCAGCCATCCAAAGCCTCTAAGTCTAAACGTAAAAGATCTAGGAAGGCTTCCCAGCGGAAAGATCCGTTGCCCATGGCAACCACAGATAGAGAGGTTATTTCTGTCAAGTCTGAAATGGGCAAAACCATGCATGATGATAATGATGTTTATAATGCATCTGCTGATCAGTTTCCAGGTTTTTTGCCCCAATCCAAAGCTTATGTGGATCCTGCTATAGGTAGGATCGCACACTATATTAAAGCAGTCAAAAAATCTGTACTCGTTCCTGATCCCCACCCATATGGAGATTATTTAGATACTGGGTTGTTTGAACCGCCATTTGCCTCATGGGAAATCGGGGCCTTGGTGGAGGAATTTGATTTGGATTGGAAAGCCTTTTGCGATTTTTACATCGCAAAAAGCGCGGATGTCCTGAACGATTGTCTTGACTCTGTGTGCCTTTTGATTGATTCTGATGAATGTGACAAGTGTGTTGTGGATCTGGTGATGTATGTGTGGCAGATCATTTTGGATGAATTACACACACACCAATTAATTGATCCCAATAAAGAGGTAAAAGATTCCCGTTCTGTTCCTGCTCCAGTTCCATCTGTAGACTGTGCGCACTATGATTGTTCATCCTTTGTTAAGTGTGCATGGGAGCCCCCGTTTGAGAAATGGGAGATCGAGCTCCTGGTCTATGAATTGGAATGTGATTGGAGATCGTTTTGCAATCATTACCGTTCTAAAAACGAAGCAGTTTTGTATGCGTGCATTGAGTCTGCGTGCACTTTAATCAAGACTGGTGAATGTATCTCTGACTTTGTGACTCCGCTGTTTGACGTGTGGAGAATGATTTTGGATGAACTACATGCGCTTCAATCTGCTAAAAACACATTGTCAGCGGACGATTGTTCCAATCCTCTGGATTTAAAGAAAGTGAGTTTTGAATGCATTCCCTTTCCCAAAGCAACTGAGTGTTTGAAGTCTGAGTGCAAGTCGTTCAGAGCAGTTGCTTGTGTGGAAGTTGAACCAGTGCGGTCTGATGTCGCCACCGCACGTATGGCTGCAAAAGGTCTGTGTGGTCCTGTGTCTAAGAAAGACAGATTTTTTCCCTCAGGATCTCTAAGATCGTCCGTTTGTGAGCCTGCCATGGGGAAAATTCCTAAGTTATGCAACTTTAAGAAAATTATTGATGTGTCTAATAAAGTTTCTCCTGTTGTTGTCGCCACTTCTTTTGCAAATGAATCTATGTCTTATTCTGTTCGCACCTGTGCAGGCCTGTTGCCTGATGACAGTTGCTCCAGTGTTTCTGTCCTAGATGCCTTGCAGTCTGCTCCGCAGATCACGGAGGTTTGCGATATGGAAGCGTCAGTTTCGCAACCTAAAGCGATCGTGGATCCG
Source organism: Hyperolius riggenbachi (assembly GCF_040937935.1). Classification (NCBI taxonomy): domain Eukaryota; kingdom Metazoa; phylum Chordata; class Amphibia; order Anura; family Hyperoliidae; genus Hyperolius; species Hyperolius riggenbachi. Next base: position 134,994,167 of record NC_090649.1, read on the forward strand.
CAAATTTTGCGTTCTGACTCCTTGGATTCGACCTTGTTAGCTGAATCTAAGAGTGAGACAGCGCTTCGGTTTTGCGAATCTGATGCTGAAGCTTCTTTGCCTTGTCCAGAGAAGCTTTCTCTGAACCTGCCCTGTACCATGAATGAAGGCATGATGTCCACTTGCATTGACATTTGCGAGTCTGATTCTGAAGAAAGTATTGACTCTCCACCCAGTACTCTGGATGAGTCAATATTGCCTTGTACAATATCTTCTGCCCTGCCCCTAGAGGCTCGTCTAGGTATTGCTGCTATTTTTACCTGTCTTTCTGCAGTTTTGGAGTTGCAAGCTAGTTTGATTACTACGCAGAGTTCTGGGTGCAGCGAGATTAAAGTTAGGGAGTCAGTGTGTGGTCCAGTGAATATTCCTGTACGTTCCACTCATGATGATGAAATTCAGTCTCAGTTTATGGTGGAACCTTCCCTGAGACATCTGCCCTGTTCTCAAAGTAAAGTTCCAGTTTTGCCCTGTAACATGGATAGTACAGAATCCTTCTTAGACAACTTGAAAAATGATGTTCCTGAGGTCTTGTTTGATGATCTGAAGGTCTCTGAGTTCCTCCCAAAGGGTGCAGAACTTGAAGGAGATGTCTCCTGCCCCCCAGGTCCTTCTGAGGTGTTGCCCACTTCAGTAGGCATTGCTGCCTTGCTGACTACTTTTGCAGCTCTTGTGGAGCTTCATTCATGTGTAGTCAATAATGATATTACAGTTACAGAAAATTCTGAATTTGAGTCTTCTCTTGAAAGACCAGTACCTGTGACCTTTACTCGTGATGATTTTCTGCCCGGTACTGGTTTTGGTCTTGTCGTGTCGGACTCTGAGGTTGGCAGTTCCCCGACATGTCCTGAGGTTTCTCCTGTACTAGTGTACCCCGATGTGCTCTGTGACCCAGAAAGCCCAAGTGTGCCTCGGTTACCAGCGTACTCAGATGCTTCCTCAGTGGAGACATGTTCTGATATAGCCTGCCTGCTTGCATGCCCAGAAGTGGTCCCTGAAAGTCCTGATCTTGATGGGTGTCCTGCTAATTTTGAGTCTGGAATGATCATAGGTTCCATAGGGGTTCTTGGTGGCTCTCCATGTGAGCCTGGTGAGCGTTCTGGCTTCTTGGGATCTCTGCGGAGCTTCAAGGCGTTCTGGGAGATTCCGGGAAAGGTTTTGCTTGGTGCCCTGAATACGATCAGCAATGGCTTTGGTGTTGTAAGGGACACTTCGAACAGGTATTGCGGCAGGTTTGGTATTCTTGGACGCTCCTTGGAAGGTGGTGGGTATTGTCTGGAGGGTGTCGATGGCTTCTTCTCTGGTGTCCACAGTCCTGATGGGTGTTACGCTGAGACTTGTAGTGCTGATGGGCATGTTTCGGTGGCTTCTGCTTCCGATGAGGTCGGTTTCGGATGGACTGACTCTGGAATTGGGCCTTGTCGGGCTGTCCTGACCTTCATGAGTCTTCAGTTAGAGTTTTGTGATTTTACCAGTCTTGAGGGATGTCTGGAATCCATCCCTAGAAGGGGGGGGGGTACTGTGATGATCCGCTCAGCTGGCTGCACAGGCAGACAGCTGTTTGTCCATTTCTCTAGTCTGTGGGCTGCAGGTCTCTGGAACAGAGACCTGTCTTTTCATTGCAAGTTTCTGTTCTGTTCTCTTGCTGGGGAATTTGCATACATTCGTTATGCAAATCCTCTACCTGCCTTCTTTGATGACTGGCACTATAAGAGCTTTATGTTTCCCAGAAGGCTTTGCTGGTCATTTCCCTTCCTTGCTCAGTTCCTGATGGACACTGCTGGAGTGTCAGCCATTGCTATCTAGTATAGTTAATTCCTGGGGGTTGCTTTTGGCTCCCCTTCTAGCCCAGTCAGGTTGTATTATCTGTATTGCCTGTTCTGTCTTGTCTTGCCTGTTTGCCATTGTCCTGTCCCTATGGTGGTTGACAGGAAATGGTTCTGATCTATGTTCTTGGAGTATAGCTGGTGCAGCGGTTGCTACCAGCTATCTCTTCTGTTCTGTTTCCTGGGATCGCGCTAGCTACTTTGTGCTAGCGCTGGGGATCCTTCTGTTCTGTTTCATGGGATCGCGCTAGCTACTTTGTGCTAGCGCTGGGGATCCTTCTGTTCTGTCTTGTCGGTCGCGATTGCGCTGTCACCAACGGCGGTTGATAGCGAATCGTTCTGTCTTGCTGAGATCGCACTAGCCGCTAGCGTTAGCGGCTGTGGATCTTTCTGATCTATGTTCCTGCTTGGATCACACTTGCTCTGGCGGAAGAGCGGTGGATCCTTCCTGCCTAGTTCTTGTTTTTCGTGTGTCTGTCTTGTCCGCTGCGCTTGCTACAGGCTCGGTGAGGTAACCGTTAAGCAAGCGCTCGCGTCCCCTGTTTCATGTTTGTCTGTTTATGGTTAGTTAGGCGTGCTTGTCTCTATTGTGCTTATCACGTGGAGATCGCGCATAACCGCTTGCACTGTTGCGAATGAGTGCAGTGTTCGCGGTTAGCTAGCGGTTGTTGTTTTCCGTATCTCCTTATTGTATTTGCTGTGCCTTTGCTACCCTTGTATTCTATTCTGTTCTGCCTTGTGTCACGTCTCGCGATCGCACCTCTCGCGATCGCGTTCCTATTTCGTATCTGCTGTTGTGTGTGCGCGGTCGCGGAGTGGCGACTGGATTGGCGCACACACATACAACCTATCCCTTTTGCTCAATCTCATTCACTATCGCCTCTCTTGCGATTGCATTCTGCGCTTCGTACAATTCCTGTCTGGCATTTGTGGAGGTACAGAGGATTGGTTCCTCTGCACTCCCCAGCGCCATCTGCCGACAGGAATTTCCCTCTACAGGTGCGTAGCACCTTTTGCTGGGTTCCTGCAAATTATACGCTTGTGGAGGATCTCCGCCGTGTCAGCGCACGCGTTGTGCGCTGATCACGGGGAAAGTTCCACAATCGTGACACCAGGTCAATGTGGATGGTGGGGATTTATGTAATTTGGCTTCTAGCTATTGCTGGAGGCCGAATTACAGAGTTTTAAAAGTAACTTCAGCTCCGTCTTCTGACGGCGCCGAAGTTACTCACTGTGTGCTGCTATAGCTGTAATACCTATTACGGTCAGTGGTGGTGTCGGCTGCACCCAAATCTCCTGCACTGAATTCCTTGCGTTTGCTGTACCAGGCTATTGTAGAGAACAGAGTAGAAAACCTTTGCAAAGTCCAAGTACATTACATCTACAGGTGAAACTCAAAATATTAGAATATCGTGCAAAAGTCCATTTATTTCAGTAATTCAACTTAAAGAGGAGCTGTTAGGTATAGGGTCTCAGAGGAAAAAAAACACATATATCAGTAGCTAAATATTGGCTGTACTTACATTACATATGCATTTTACTGTTTAATTTTTATATAGTATTTGCAGAGATTGATGCTCCTGACAGCTCATGGCAGGTTCCATGTTTGACTGTCTTGTATGAAGCCAATTGTGATGTAATATCCTCCCTTACCCTGCTTCCTGATTGATGATTCTTTAGCCCTCCCAAGTTCCAGCCCTCAGACACTCCCACCAGTCTCTGGTCTAACGGGCATATTGTCTGTCACTCACCAGGGAGGCTGTCAGATGAACAGAGGTAAGCCGTTTTAGTTCTATACTGGGAAGTCTGGATCTTTTCAATGATTCAAATCGGATCATTGAAAAGATCCGGATCTTTGAACCAAATCTTTGAAGCATTTGCAGCAGAGTGAGAGAAGCTGCAGTTCCTGTTTCTTCCAGACATCCACTGTGAACCGAATCTCGGATGATTCGACTCCTAATTGTTCAGGATCCAGACAACACTACTGTGCAGTGAATATTAATTAGCCATGTGGCTAGGAACAATAGCGGACTCGTGCAGTATACTCTAACTCAACATGTGCACTGTGAACAGCACATTGATTTTTCAGTGCTGTGAGTTGGGCTGCAAGTTACAAGCTGCTGTAACATGAGCCTGTAACTTCCCACTGTGAAAGCAGCCTTAGGGCGGGATAGGGAAATGAAGAGGAGGACCAAGGGAGTGCAGTAGGGAGAAGAAGCAGCCCCAGCATGCTCTGCAGTATCTGTTATGCGGCCTGCAGCGCCTCCTTAGGAGCTTGGGAATAAAGAGGATTGCTATTTAGCAAGCAACAAAGTAAGAGAGATTTTTAACTTCAGTATTGCCTTTTTGGCTTCCTTCTAAACTGTTTAACACAGGAGAATAGAGGTTTAAATTAGCTTTTGCAGCCTAACAGTTACTCTTTAAAAGGTGATAATAAATGGAATAGGAACCATTTGCAGGTGTTTTGGATTAACTATCTGATTAGATAGTGGGCTGTTTCACTTCACTGCTGGGATTTGTGAGCTCTGATTATATTATATTGCTGTTGTTTGTAAATTTGTGTTTTGCTGCTTTGATATCTGGTGGGCTTGTGCATTGCAGTTCATCAGATATCTAGCCGCAAGTGTTAGTTTTAAAAGTTTTTAAAAGTAAATTTTTTTTCCCTCTAGTGTGCTTGCAACAGGCAGGTAATTAGCTAGGGGGAGGGATTAGCTGTAACACAGGTGATATATTAAACAGGAAGTGTAGGCCAAAGCCTTAATCTTGGTGGTGGGCTGTTTCACTTCACTGCTGGGAATTGTGAGCTCTGATTATATTATATTGCTGTTGTTTGTAAATTTGTGTTTTGCTGCTTTGATATCTGGTGGGCTTGTGCATTGCAGTTCATCAGATATCTAGCCGCAAGTGTTAGTTTTAAAAGTTTTTAAAAGTACATTTTTTTTTCCTCTAGTGTGCTTGCAACAGGCAGGTAATTAGCTAGGGGGAGGGATTAGCTGTAACAGGAGGTATTTGGTCAGCTTCAGGACTCAGTACTGAGCTTGCTCAGTCTGTGGCTTGCTCACTAAGTGGCTTCGACACAAGTGGCATAGGCGTTAAAAACAGGCATTAGAACATAGGCACAAAGAGAGAGGTGAGAGGAAGCAGGTAAAAAAAAAATAAAATAAAATTAAACAATATTGCGGTTCTTTGCATTGGTTAGGATGTGCTAACACGTTGTGGTGTAGTCTTTAAGTTTTGAGGACTCCGCCCCAGCTTCACTCACTCCCCCTCCTCCACCCCAACTTTACTCACTCCCCCTCCTCCACTCCCCCTCCTCCACCCCAACCTTACTCACTCCCCCTCCTCCACTCCAACTTGACTCACTCCCCCTCCACCCCTCCCCCTCTTCCACCCCAGCTGCACTCACTCCCGAACTTCACTCCCTCTCCCGTTTCAACTTTTACCGCCACAGTTTACTTTAAATAAAATTTCCCCACACAATAGTCATCATGTTGGACTATGCTGTACAGTGTACATCCTGTGGCATGTATGCATGCCTTGATCAGCGGATTGAGGGTGTTTACTGTTGCCCTGGGTGTGTGCGTGTTGCTCAGTTAGAGGCGGAAGTCGCAGAGCTAAATAAGCATCTCGCAACACTGAGACGCATACACAACATGGAGATGAGCTTGGATCTCACGATCCAGACACTGGATGGAATCGGTGAAGATGAGGTGGGTGGAGTAAAGCCGGAGCAAGAAGCAGAGGTAGCCGCTAGTTGGGTCACAGTTAGAAGGGGTAGGGGAAAAAGTGACAGGGAGGCTAGTCCCGAGTTGTCCCTCACTAATAAGTATGCTTGTTTGCGTAATATTGGGGAGGATGATTCTGGAGTAGCAATGCTGCAGCAGGATGTGCTCCTTAGCAACCAAGGGGCAGACTGCTGTAACGAGAAAGGGAATAGGAGTGCAGCTAAGGCTAGACAGGTACTGGTGGTAGGGGATTCAATTATTAGGCGCACAGATAGGGTAATCTGTTGAAGAAACCGTGAATGCCGTACAGTCTGTTGCCTCCCGGGTGCTCGGGTTCGGCATGTAGCGGAAAGAATTGACAGATTATTGGGTGGGGCTGGGGAAGACCCAGCTGTCATGGTACACATTGGCACCAATGACAAAGTTAGTGGGAGATGGAAGGTCCTCAAAAATGATTTTCAGGTACTTGGAGATAAACTTAAAGCAAGGACCTCCAAGGTGGTGTTCTCTGAAATACTGCCAGTGCCACGCGCTACATCTGAGAGACAGAGGGAGCTTAGGGAGTTAAATAAGTGGCTGAGAAATTGGTGTAGGAAGGAAGGGTTTGGGTTCCTGGAGAACTGGGCAGACTTTGCAGTCGGCTACAGGTTCTACAGCAGGGATGGGCTGCACCTTAATGGGGAGGGTGCAGCTGCATTGGGGGAGAAGATGGCTAAACGGTTGGAGGAGATTTTAAACCAGGATCTGGGGGGAGGCAGGAGGATAAAGTCTCAATATGTAGACAAGATAAGGTAAAAAGACAGTGGGAGCCTAACATTATGAGGGGTGGAGAGGGGGGTGGAGACAGTGTAAAGATTAAGGAGGTTGGTAAAACTTCAAGTAGCCCATTTCGTGTAAACAAAATTGGTAAATGTGTTGGTAAAAATATAAAGTGCATGGTAACCAATGCTCGGAGCCTTGCAAATAAAATAGACGAACTACAGTTCATTCTGAATGACAAAGGCTATGACATTGTGGGAATAACCGAGACATGGATGGATGAAAGCCATGACTGGATAGCTAATTTAAAAGGATACAATGTGTTTAGGAGGGATAGAACAGGGAAAAAAGGTGGAGGGGTTTGTCTCTTTGTTAAGAATTCTTTTACAGCTGTCCTCAACGATGAGATGGAGGAAGATTGCGAAGATGTGGAGTCCGTTTGGGTAAATATTCATGGTGGAAATAAAAGTTGCCAATTGCTTATTGGGGTATGCTACAGACCACCTCTTATTAATGAAGCTGCAGAACTGCGATTACTACAGCAGATTGAAAAAGCTGCAAGTAAAAACGAGGTCATAATTATGGGCGACTTCAACTTTCCAGACATTGACTGGAGTATTGAGGCTACCCATTCTGGTAAAAGCAGCAGATTTCTGGCAGCACTACAGGACAATTACTTGACTCAAATGGTAACGGAACCAACTAGGGGGAATGCGTTACTGGATCTGATCATTTCTAATAGACCAGATAATGTATCAAATGTGCAGGTTCAAGAACATTTGGGAAATAGTGATCACAACATGATAACGTTTGATCTGGTGACTGATAGGCCACGGGGCAGCAGGACCACTAAAACTATGAATTTTAGAAAAGCAAAGTTCAATCAAATTAGGCAGGCACTAAGTTTGGTGAACTGGGATAATGTACTACAAGGGGACGACACTGAAGGGAAATGGCAAGCTTTTAAACGTATTCTCAATCAATATTGTAGTATGTATATCCCATATGGAAACAAAATGTCTAGGAATAAAAAAAGGCCTCTATGGATGAATAGAAAGGTTAGGGATAAAATGAAGAGGAAAAAGAATGCCTATAAGGTCCTAAAACAGGAGGGGACTGAGGCTGCACTAAGCAATTATAAGGAGTGCAATAAAAATTGTAAAAAAGAAATTAGGCTGGCAAAGATCGAAGCTGAAAATCAAATCGCTAGGGATATCAAATCTAACCCAAAAAAGTTTTACAAGTACATCAACTCTAAAAAAAGAAAGGTTGACTGTATAGGAATCCTAAAGGATGAGGGTGGGAACTCAATGGTGGACGACCAAGGTAAGGCAGAGTTATTAAATGCTTTCTTTGCTTCTGTCTTCACAAAGGAAACAGCACTGTTGCAAATTACAGAGGCAGAAGAGTCTCAATCTTCTAACTGTAATATTAAATACTTAACGCAGGAAGAAGTAAAGGCAAGACTAAATAAATTAAAAATAGACAAGGCACCTGGCCCGGATGGCATGCATCCTCGGGTCCTAAGAGAATTAAGTTCAGTTATAGCTAAGCCCCTTTATCTTATCTTTTGTGACTCTCTTGCAACTAGCAGAGTCCCAGTGGATTGGCGTACAGCCCACGTTTTCCCATTATTTAAGAAGGGCAAAAACTCTGATCCAGGAAATTATAGACCTGTAAGCTTAACATCAGTTGTATGCAAACTATTTGAGGGGTTACTAAGAGATACTATACATGACTTCATAGTAGAAAATAATCTTATTTCTCAGCATCAACATGGGTTTACTAAAGACAGGTCCTGTTTGACTAACATGCTCAGCTTTTATGAGGTAGTGAATGCTAATATGGATATTGGGAATGCTGTAGATGTGATATACTTGGACTTTGCAAAGGCCTTCGACACTGTTCCCCACAGAAGTCTGGTGCAAAAGTTGAGGATGCAAGGACTGGGGAAGAGTTTGTGTGCATGGATAGGGAACTGGCTAATGAACAGAAAACAAAGAGTTGTGGTCAGTGGATCGTACTCAAAATGGGAGACTGTTAGCAGTGGGGTCCCACAGGGGTCTGTACTGGGTCCAGTGCTCTTCAATTTATTTATTAATGACCTAGTAGATGCAGTAGTGAGCAATGTTGCTATTTTTGCAGATGATACAAAATTGTGCAGAATCATCAACTCTCAGGAAGATAGTGTCATATTGCAACAGGATCTGGATAGGATGGCTATATGGGCACATACATGGTAGATGAAATTCAATGTTGACAAATGTAAAGTCATGCATTTTGGTCGTACCAATGGTCTATCACCATACAAAATAAATGGGATACAGTTGGGAACATCAAACTTGGAGAAGGACTTAGGAGTACTCATCGACAACAAGTTAAATAATCGTACTCAATGCCAAGCCGCTGCAGCTAAAGCGAACAAAATTTTGGGATGCATTAAAAGGGAAATAAAAACTCGAGATGCTAGCATAATATTGCCCCTGTTTAACTCTCTAGTAAGGCCACATCTGGAATATGGAATTCAGTTCTGGGCACCACATTACAAAAAAGATATTGCAGTTTTAGAGCAGGTGCAGAGACGAGCTACAAAATTGATACGTGGGATGGAAGGTCTCGCTTACCAAGAAAGGTTAGATAAACTGGGTTTATTTAGTCTAGAGAAAAGACGCCTTAGAGAAGATCTAATTAACATGTATAAATACATTAGAGGGCAATATAATAGCTTGGCGGATGAGCTTTTTGTCCCTAGGCCTTCTCAAAGGACTAGAGAACATGAGCTGCGCTGCGCATGGAGGAAAAACGTTTTAGCCATTTATTTAGGAAAGGGTTCTTTACAGTAAGAGTGGTTAAGATGTGGAATGCATTGCCGCAGGAAGTCGTTATGGCAAACTCTATACCTGCATTTAAAGGGGGCTTAGATGCTTTCCTTGCGTTGAAAGACATCCATTGCTACAATTACTAGGTTATGCCTAATGATGTTGATCCAGGGATTTTATCTGATTGCCATCTGGAGTCAGGAAGAAATTTTTCCCATTTGGGGCTAATTGGACCATGCCTGGTGGGTTTTTTTTCGCCTTCCTCTGGATCAACAGGGGTATGTGGGGGACGGGCTGGAGTTGTACTTTGTACTGGTTGAACTCGATGGACGTATGTCTTTTTTCAGCCAAAATAACTATGTAACTATGAGTCTATTGAACATTTTCACAATATTCTAATGGTTTGAGATTTTGATTTTGGGGTTTGCATAAGCTGTAAGTCATAATCAACATAATAAACATTGTAACAAATAAAGGCTTGAAATATCTTGCTTTTTATGTGATAAATCTATTTCATATATTAGATTCAACCTTTAAGTTGAATTACTGAAATAAATGGACTATTGCATGATATTCTAATTTTTTTTCAAGTTTCACCTGTATAGCTTTCCAAAGATGTAAATGTGCATTCCCCACTGCATAAAAGCTGGGCATGTTGGTGAGACAAGGGTTGTCTTTAGTAAACCTATGCTGACGGAATATGTTGGCGCTTTATAAATTATTATTAATAATAACAATCTGAAATGAGATTATTCTGTGCTGTAACATCTTGTATAGCATCTCTTTGAATGCCTTCAAACAGTTTACACAGAACTGATGTTGAGCTAACAGGTCTGTAGTTTCCCAGTTCTTATCTTTTTCCCTAAAAAGGTAATAACAACACACTGTGGGAGGAGTTTCACCACATTATCAGCCATATAGACCCCCCCTGATGATCTATTTGAGAAGAGGTTAAGCTTTCTCATAGGAAAGGGGGTATCAGCTACTGCAAGGGATGAAGTTCAATCCTTGGTTACTGTTCCTCTTTAAAACCATCCCTCTTCACGCCTAACCTTAACTTCTCCCCATGCCTAACCTTACCCAACCCCAAGTTTCTTCTGATAGCGGTCACCCAAATGTCCTGCTTCGGGTGTCTTTAACCAGCACCAGGGCTGGATTTACTATAAGGCACTGTAGGCACGTGTCTACAGGTGCCTGATGATGAAAAGACGGCTCACTCCCCTCCCCAAGTGCCTCCCTCCCTTCTTCCCTATGCAGAGTCCTGATGAGAGTGTAAATGAGAGGTTACTTACCCAGCTCTCAGCAGTCCACTGATAAGATGTCCCTTCAGTAAGGGGCACCTCTAGCTACTTAAAGCGGATCCGAGATGAAAAACTAAATATAACAAGTGACTTGTCTATATATCTTATCTAAAATTTAGATAGTTTACACAGCAAATCTATCTTCAAACAGCTTTAACAGTATATTAATATTTTTTCCTGTGATACAATGGGAGCAGACATGTTTTCTGCTTGTCACTATTACACAATTACACACACAGGCAAGCTTATCTGTATCTAGGCATGCTAATCTGCATATTCTGTGAAAACTCCACTCTTATCTCCTCCATTACACAGGCAACTGATATGTATCTGCACTGCAGCTCTCAGATTGTGAAAACTCTGCCTCTGAAATCTATAGCTAGTAACACCTTTTTCACCTGCCCAGACTGAAATCCCACAATCCTTTGCAAGCGCCAAGGCACTCTGGAGAAGCTGTGGGTGTGGTTTGTTTAGTTTATAGGAAATTATTGTATTAAAACAAAACAAAACAAGTATTTGGCTTGAGGAATGCCCTATAAACTATATGTAAGGAACACAATTATGCAAGGAGTAAAAGTTCATCTCGGATCCACTTTAATATTGAGGTTCCTTTAGCCAACTAATACTTGGGGGCATCTCTAGCTACTTAATACCGAGGGTACTTCGGGCTACTAATTGTCACAAACCTGGTAGCAGAGGAGACCGTTGTGCTGAGGGTAGCAACTCTTGCAGCTTGACACCCAGTACTCCTGGAGTGGGAACAGGAGCACTAAGGTGTGCAGGAGGCAGGAGTGCTCGCAGGATCCGGTAGTGAGCTGAGCAGACTGGAACCGCGGCACTCCCCTGGCCTGAGTCGGGTGGTGCAAGGACTCAACGACCAGTGTGGATAGTAGCAAGGCAAATCCCAGGACAAGCAGGAGTCGGCAACGGAGCGGGTTCTCAGACAGGCAGGGTTCGGCAGCAGAGCGGGTAGTCAGAACAGGCAGAGGTCGGCAACGGAGCGGTTTCTCAGACGGACAGAGTTCGGCAACAGAGCGGGTGGTCAGGCAAGCAGAGGTCATCAACAGGCGGGCAGTCAGACAAGCCGAGGTCAGGTTTCCGGGAACAAACAAGCAGACAGACAACAAGTCACGGCACGGGAGTACACACTAGCTGCAATACTACAGCAAGGTGGCAATGCACTCTCCAGACTTAAATAGGCATCTTTGGCGCACGGCATGACGCGCCGCACGCGCATGCGCACCGCACAACACGCCGCGCGCGCATGCACAGATGCGGTCACGTACGCGCACGCACACGCGCACGCCTAGACGCGCGCGCCCGCGCAGCGCCCGCACGCGCAAACGCCAGATCAGAGCATACACAGCAGCCATCCCTGTGCACGCAACGCCACACAACGCCTACGCCAGCGCCTCCAGACGCCAACGCCTACGCCGTGCGATGCAGCGCCCACTGGTGAGCATCGACAGGTCGCCCCGCCGAGACCCACCAGGACGACCGCCAGTATCCGTGCGTACTGGCCGCCTCCTCTGAACAGGTAACTGACCGTGACAATGCCCTCCCCTAAGGGGCAGCCTCCGGATGCCCTCAGTAGCTGGCTTCTCCGGGAAATCCCTGTGGAACTGGTTGACCAGATGGGTGGCATGGACGTTTACTGCTGGTTCCCAAGAACTTTCCTCTATGCCATATCCCTTCCACTTGACAAGATACTGGATCTGATTGTACCTTCTTCTGGCATCCAAGATTGCCTCCACCTCGTACTCCTCCTCTCCTTCAACCAAGATCGGTGGCGGTGGGTTTGTTCTTCTACCAGAAAAGGAATCCACAGTGGTAGGTTTCAATAATGCAGTATGGAATACAGGATGAATCTTTAGGTTACCAGGGAGATCCAATTCAAAAGCTACCGGTCCTATCCTCCTTTTGATGGGAAATGGTCCAATAAACTTAGGACCCAGCTTTTTGGACGGGCAGGCCAACTTGAGATTTACCGTAGATAACCAGACTGAATCCCCCACTTTGAAATCTGGATTGTCTCTTCTGTGAAGATCAGCCTTCCTCTTGTAATTCTTTTGAGCTTGGGACATGGTATGTTGCAGGATCAGGTTGTTTTCTTGTAATGTTTTGATCAGGTTGTCAGAGGCAGGTACTGATGTCTCTGAAAGAATGTTTGGCAGAAATGACGGATGGAACCCATAATTTGCAAAGAACGGAGACTGTTGTGTGCTTGAATGAACGGAGTTGTTATAGGCGAATTCGGCCAATGGCAGGAGCTGGACCCAGTTGTCTTGTGCTGATGATAGGAAACATCTCAAATACTGTTCTAACGTTTGATTGGTGCGTTCTGTCTGGCCATTTGACTGTGGATGATAAGCAGATGAGAAATGTAGTTGAATGTTCAAGGATTTGCACAAAGCTTTCCAAAATCGGGATGTGAACTGTGTCCCTCTGTCCGAGACGATGTCGGCTGGAACCCCATGAAGGCGCACAATCTCTTTAATAAAAGCTTTGGCCGTTGTTTGCGCTGAAGGAATACCTTCCATAGGTAGGAAGTGCGCCATCTTGGACAGACGGTCAACCACAACAAAGATGGTATTACACCCCTCTGATCTTGGCAATTCCACAATAAAATCCATAGAAATTGAATGCCAGGGCCTGGGTGGTACTGGCAGCGGGTTAAGTAGACCCCATGGCTTGAACTTTGATCCTTTAAATCGACAGCATACGGGACAGGCAGTTACGTATACCTTGCAATCTCTTCTAAGCTTTGGCCACCAGAATGAACGTTGCACCAGGTCCTGAGTCTTTGTAACACCAAAGTGACCTGCCAGTTTGTGGTCGTGACAGGATTCGAGAACTATGTGACGCAATTCTTCTGGCACAAACATCCTGTTACCGAACCACCACAGGCCCTCCCTCTCTTCCAGAGAGTCCTTGATGGCTTCCGGTGGATCGGTTGATGCCTGACGGAGCTGGCTAATTAGTGCTGGTTGAATAATCAAAAAGTTCTGATCAGACAGAATTGTATCAGGTATGCTTGGATTCTCATCTTCTGGAAACATACGGGATAAGGCGTCTGGTTTTGTGTTTTTTGATCCTGGTCTGTAGGTGATGTGGAATATAAATCTTGAAAAGAACAAAGCCCACCTGGCCTGCCTTGGATTCAACCTTTTGGCGGTTTTAAGATATTCGAGGTTACGGTGATCCGTGAAGATAAGTATAGGCTGGGCTGCGCCTTCCAGAAGGTATCTCCATTCCTCTAATGCAACCTTGATAGCCAGCAATTCTCTGTCCCCCACATTGTAATTTCTCTCCGCCTCCGACAGCTTCCTCGAATAAAATGCCACTGGATGCAGCAAAGCCTTGATTCCCTGTCTTTGTGATAGCACTGCCCCTACCGCAGAATCAGATGCGTCCACTTCTAGTACAAAGGCCAATGCCGGGTCCGGATGTCTGAGAACAGGCGCAGATGTGAAGTGTTGCTTCAGCTTATCAAATGCTGCCTGAGCCTCTTCATTCCATAGGAAGTGACTATTCTGACGTGTAAGCTGAGTGATGGGCAGAATGATTGCGGAAAAGTTTTTAATAAATCTGCGGTAAAAATTGGCAAATCCCACAAACCTCTGAACTGCCTTCCGGTTGGTGGGGGCTGGCCAATACAGAATTGCCTGGATCTTCTGTGGATCCATTGAAAATCCTTCATTTGAAATGATAAGTCCCAAGAACTGTATAACCTTCTTCTCGAACTCACACTTCTCTGCTTTGACGAATAGATTGTGTTGTCTAAGGCGAGCCAGTACCTGACAGACCTGATGGCGATGATCCTCCAATGAAGCTGAAAATACTAGGATGTCATCTAAATAAACTATTATAAATTGATCGATAAAGTCTTTTAGGACGTCATTAATGAAATACTGGAATGTCGCCGGGGCATTGCAGAGCCCGAACGGCATTACCAAGTATTCGAAATGTCCGTAACGTGATCTAAAGGCAGTTTTCCACTCGTCTCCAGCTCTTATTCTGACCAGATTATAAGATCCTCTTAAATCCAGTTTAGAAAAAATTCTGGCTTCACGAAGCTTCTGGAAAAGTTCTGGGACCAGAGGTAGTGGGTAGCGGTTCTTGATAGTCACTTTATTAAGCTCCCGGTAGTCTATGCAGGGTCTTAGTGTTTTGTCTTTTTTTTGTACAAAAAAGATTCCTGCTCCCGCTGGAGAGATGAATGGCCTGATAAATCCTTTCTTGAGATTCTCTTCAATATAAAGTCTGAGCGTTTCTTGTTCCGGGTCGGAGAGGGGAAACATACGCCCAAACGGAATCCTGGATCCTGGAACTAGGTCAATCGGGCAATCGTACGGTCGGTGAGGTGGTAAACAATCTGCCCCTTTCTTATCAAACACATCAAGGTATTCATGGTACTGGGACGGAACAATTTCTTGAAGTGCTTTTGATGTACATAGCAATGGGCCAGAAGTGATTGGATTAACGGATAAACAGCAACTCCCACAGTAGACTGAATTGAAAGAGACGACTCCTGAAGACCAATTGATGAGTGGGTTGTGTGCTTGAAGCCAGGGTAGTCCTAGAATTACAGGAAACATTGGAGAAGCTAGAAGGTCGAATTTGAGTAGTTCTTGGTGAGTATCGAGGATAAGAGCACTGGTGGGAATGGTTTCCATAGTAACCGGACCTGAACAGACAGTTGATCCATCGGCTAAATGGATGTGGAGTGGTTCTTTGCGGGGCTGCACTGGAAATTGATGGTGAGTGGCGAATGAAATGTCCATGAAACAACTACAGGCTCCGGAGTCAATGATGGCGGTGGTCCTAATGGTTCTTCCTGGGAACTGAAATGAGATAGGAATGGTCAGGTGATTAGTTAACTTGGGAGGGTAGCTAGAGGGTGAATTTCTAGATGAAAAATCCTTACCCATGGGTCGAACCGGGCAAGTCCTGATCATGTGGCCAGCAGCTCCACAGTAGAAGCATAAGTTCCCTTGTCTTCTTCTGTTCTTTTCCTCTGCTGATACGGGAGAACGCATAACCCCTAACTGCATTGGTTCCTCCTGATCCATCGTTGCAGTAGAAGCTGTGCCTGAGGCAGAGGGGAGAGTAGGGACCCAGAGTGCACGAGAGACGGTGCCTGCTGATTTCTCCATCTGTCGTTCCCGTAACCGCCGGTCAATCTGGATTGCCAAATCAATCAAGGCATCGAGGGTAGCTGGTATTCCCACTCGAGCCAGTTCATCTTTCAGGGTTTCGGATAGCCCGAGGCGGTACTGGTGTTTCAATGCGCCCTCGTTCCAGTCCGTGTCTGCTGACCATCTGCGGAATTCGGAAGTATATTCTTCTACTGGTCTTCGACCCTGGCGTAGCTTGCTTAGTCCTATTTCGGCTGTGGCCTGTCGCTGTGGGTCATCATATAAGACTGCCATATGGGTAAAAAAGGTTTCTGTTGACGCTAAAGCAGGGTGCTTTTGATCCATCAGCCGGTGAGCCCAGGTCTGCGGATCTCCTTGGAGTAATGAAATGACATAACCCACCTTTACCTCTTCATGAGGGAAGGTACGTGGCTGAAGAGAAAAATAAAGCTGGCAGGCGTGTTTAAAGGCTTGGAATTTCGATCTATCTCCGGAAAACCGTTCTGGCGTGGAGACTCGTGGTTCAGGGGCTAGCAGAGCAGGTGCAGGGGCAAGGTTGCTTGCTGCTGGTAATTGTGCTTGCGGTGCTACGGCAGGGGCAGGCGGCTGACTAGGTGCAGCTGCTGAGAGAGTGTCCATGCGGCCTTCCAGCCGTTGGTGACCCGCTTGGAGCTCCTTCAGGGCGTCTGTCAATGCGGCCATCTGATTGCAGAGGGTGGTTAGTACTGTTGCTACCTCAGCGGTCTCCATTAGTGGCTGTAGTATTATGTCACAAACCTGGTAGCAGAGGAGACCGTTGTGCTGAGGGTAGCAACTCTTGCAGCTTGACACCCAGTACTCCTGGAGTGGGAACAGGAGCACTAAGGTGTGCAGGAGGCAGGAGTGCTCGCAGGATCCGGTAGTGAGCTGAGCAGACTGGAACCGCGGCACTCCCCTGGCCTGAGTCGGGTGGTGCAAGGACTCAACGACCAGTGTGGATAGTAGCAAGGCAAATCCCAGGACAAGCAGGAGTCGGCAACGGAGCGGGTTCTCAGACAGGCAGGGTTCGGCAGCAGAGCGGGTAGTCAGAACAGGCAGAGGTCGGCAACGGAGCGGTTTCTCAGACGGACAGAGTTCGGCAACAGAGCGGGTGGTCAGGCAAGCAGAGGTCATCAACAGGCGGGCAGTCAGACAAGCCGAGGTCAGGTTTCCGGGAACAAACAAGCAGGCAGACAACAAGTCACGGCACGGGAGTACACACTAGCTGCAATACTACAGCAAGGTGGCAATGCACTCTCCAGACTTAAATAGGCATCTTTGGCGCGCACGGCATGACGCGCCGCGCGCGCATGCGCACCGCACAACACACCGCGCGCGCATGCGCAGATGCGGTCACGTACGCGCACGCACACGCCTAGACGCGCACGCGCGCGCCCGCGCAGCGCCCGCATGCGCAAACGCCAGATCAGAGCATACACAGCAGCCATCCCTGTGCACACAACGCCACACAACGCCTACGCCAGCGCCTCCAGACGCCAACGCCTACGCCGTGCGATGCAGCGCCCACTGGTGAGCATCGACAGGTCGCCCCGCCGAGACCCACCAGGACGACCGCCAGTATCCGTGCGTACTGGCCGCCTCCTCTGAACAGGTAACTGACCGTGACACTAATACTAAGGGGCACCTGTAGCTATGACAGGCAAGGACAGTAAGGGAGAAGTGACAGCTGGGCCAGCCAGCACTCTTGTGGTGCAGTTTGGCGTGTGTTTGTAGGTTCATGGAGGCTGAAGGTGCCAGGGAATCTGTGCCTATAGGCTCCTGTGAGGTTAATCCAGGCCAGACCAGCACACTATCCACCCACTGCTCATTTGAAGTACAGATAGGTGCTGGTGTTAGTTTGTGGGCGGAGGAATGGTGGGTGTGGTGTAACACTCTAGGGGCGTGGACTGTGAGGACTATGGGAATTAGTGACATCATAAGCCCTTGTCCTCCAGGTCACCGGTGTGGAATGAGGTTTAGTATACAGGGAGTGCAGAATTATTAGGCAAATGAGTATTTTGACCAAATCATCCTCTTTATGCATGTTGTCTTACTCCAAGCTGTATAGGCTCGAAAGCCTACTACCAATAAAGCATATTAGGGGATGTGCATCTCTGTAATGAGAAGGTGTGTGGTCTAATGACATCAACACCCTATATCAGGTGTGCATAATTATTAGGCAACTTCCTTTCCTTTGGCAAAATGAGTCAAAAGAAGGACTTGACAGGCTCAGAAAGTCAAAAATAGTAAGATATCTTGCAGAGGGATGCAGCACTCTTAAAATTGCAAAGCTACTGAAGCGTGATCATCGAACAATCAAGCGTTTTATTCAAAATAGTCAACAGGGTCGCAAGAAGCGTGTGGAAAAACCAAGGCGCAAAATAACTGCCCATAAACTGAGAAAAGTCAAGTGTGCAGCTGCCAAGATGCCACTTGCCACCAGTTTGGCCATATTTCAGAGCTGCAACATCACTGGAGTGCCCAAAAGCACAAGGTGTGCAATACTCAGAGACATGGCCAAGGTAAGGGCTGGTTCAGACGGACGTTTGCAGAGCGTTTACAGCCAGCGTTCAGGGCTTGGTGTTAAACGCTCCCATTCAAGTGAATGGGAGCGTTTGTACCAAGCTTTCAAGCGCGTTTACACAAACGCGGCGTTTGGGTCCCGATTTTCTCTGGCGTTCAAGGAGCCCCTGGAAGCTACATGTAGCTTCCAGGGGAGGTTAACCGCGACGGCTAATGTCCCCCTAGGGGAAGAAAAACCGCGACCGCATCCAAACGCACACGAACGCTGCTGAACGCGACGCCAGCAAACGCAACGCCTCCAAACGTCCGTCTGAACCAGCCCTTAGAAAGGCTGAAAGACGACCACCACTGAACAAGACACACAAGCTGAAACGCCAAGACTGGGCCAAGAAATTTCTCAAGACTGATTTTTCTAAGGTTTTATAGACTGATGAAATGAGAGTGAGTCTTGATGGGCCAGATGGATGGGCTCGTGGCTGGATTGGTAAAGGGCAGAGAGCTCCAGTCCGACTCAGACGCCAGCAAGGTGGAGGTGGAGTACTGGTTTGGGCTGGTATCATCAAAGATGAGCTTGTGGGGCCTTTTCGAGCTGAGGATGGAGTCAAGCTCAACTCCCAGTCCTACTGCCAGTTTCTGGAAGACACCTTCTTCAAGCAGTGGTACAGGAAGAAGTCTGCATCCTTCAAGAAAAACATGATTTTCATGCAGGACAATGCTCTATCACACGCGTCCAAGTACTCCCCAGCGTGGCTGGCAAGAAAGGGTATAAAAGAAGAAAAACTAATGACATGGCCTCCTTGTTCACCATATCTGAACCCCATTGAGAACCTGTGGTCCATCATAAAATGTGAAAGGAGGGAAAACAGTACACCTCTCTGAACAGTGTCTGGGAGGCTGTGGTTGCTGCTGCACGCAATGTTGATGGTAAACAGATCAAAACACTGACCGAATCCATGGATGGCAGGCTTTTGAGTGTCCTTGCAAAGAAAGGTGGCTATATTGGTCACTGATTTGTTTTCATTTTGTTTTTGAATGTCAGAAATGTATATTTGTGAATGTTGAGGTGTTATATTGGTTTCACTGGTAAAAATAAATAATTGAAATGGGTATATATTTGTTTTTTTGTTAAGTTGCCTAATAATTATGCACAGTAATAGTCACCTGCACACAGATATCCCCCTAAAATAGCTAAAACTAAAAACAAACTAAAAACTACTTTCAAAAATATTCAGCTTTGATATTAATGAGTTTCTTGGGTTCATTGAGAACATGGTTGTTGTTCAATAATAAAATTAATCCTCAAAAATACAACTTGCCTAATAATTCTGCACTCCCTGTATGTGTATATAGCATAGATGATGGTATATTACTGACTTCTGAGGTAAATAGCTCATGATTCACACAGCATAACTCGCACATTACTACAAGCAAGATGTTCAGTATTTTACCTTCTCTCTGGAACTGTCAGTACGATAACAATCACCCACTTGTGAGGATACAGAGAAGGGTTTGAGGAACACAAAGGAGCGAAAGGATTCATTAAAACATTCAGGAAAATAAGTGAGTTAATAAAAAACATTTTTATAATTTTACTCAATAATCATGACACAAATAATTCATTGTATACAAATTGATCCAGATTGGCAGAAGCAAGGTATGATAATAACCAACAAAGGACTTTACATTCAGGCTTTTAAGGAAACATTATCTGTAATCATCACACATTTTATGTACATCAATTTTGCAAACTGAGAGCAACACACTTTACATGTCAGTATAGTAACAAATCCTAATCATATTACAGTTACCTTCTATTACCCATACACTGCAATCATGATTCAAATGCAGCATGTGATACGTAATGGGAAGGGCCTGGTCTAGTTCCCGTGTATGAGAAGGGATACTGAAAAGTAAGGCTTAGTTCACACCAAAAATTGCAACTGCTCGGGCTTAGCGATTGGGATTTTCAAAAGCAATTTTCAGACTGATTTTTAAATTAATGTGTTTTTCACATTAATTCAAACTGAATCGCTCCCAAAAATGCTACATGCAGCGCATTTGCTAACGCTGCTGTGGGAACACACTCATAGGGTTACATAAGCCAAGCACTTTTCAAAACGTGAGTGCTTTGAAAAGCGCTCTTGGTGTGAACCAGCCCTAACCTATGAGGTTTTCTTGCACTGCGCAGGATGCTCCCAGGGAGCACGAATGAGGATGTGCGGGGCAAGGGTCGTGCAGGTGCAGTTGCTGTTGACTTGCAAGTTGGCAGTAACTTAATTGAGCTGCGGTGGGGGACCGGAGGATCGTTCCAGGACGGCGCGGGCACAGCGGGGCTGCAGGGGGCTGGCAGAAGTCTCAGGTAAGTGAAACTTTTTTTTTTTTAAAGTAACTTCTGATTTCCTTTAAATTGTTCAAAAGAATATCTGAAGCACGAGGGATTTTGAGACTCCAATATTTATTCACTTTTAGACAATGCACATTGCCTGGCTGTACTGCTGGTCCTCTACCCATATTCATTTTAGCCAAAAACTCTGAATAAGCATGCAGATCAGATGTTTGACTTAAAGAGGAACTGAAACCCAGGATTGAACTTCATCTTAGGAGAATTGTAACACTCCCTATGCGTCATGCAGGTAAACAGGAAGTAGAGAAGAGCAGGCTGCCGAGAAGCATGGATGCGTCACATGGACAGATGAGAGATATACAAGAATGCACCGCTCCGCCAGCTTGGCAAGGGGACACAGGAGGGGGGTACATGGTGAGGGTGGGAGAAATGTCAGACCCCCCTTCCCACTTCTGCCGGGCAGGTGTCACCTCTTCCAAGCCCTGCAAGGAGGCCAGAGGCAAGAAACAATTTGGCTTCAGGCAGCAAATAGTGCATGTCATTGACAGATTGAAGGAGGTCTTGCCCTTTATTCTTTCATGATCTCTCTTCTTCATCACTGTAAGCTCAAATTAAATTCTGGTCCTTTTTTTTTACCCTTTTCCCCTTTTACAGAGTTTTTTCCTTGTTATATAATTGTCAGTGAATGTGTGCATTTTGATGGCTACACTGTGTATGAACACCTTGCTGTAATGGATGTCGTGTTTATTGTTATTAACCACTTACCGTAATCCTATCTACCTGGACGACTATAGTCGTCCAGATAAGAGCCGCTGTGGTCTATCTTGACACATATAGGGGTCCAGTGTTTCCGCGGTGGGTGCCAAATGAATGGAATGAGCGCTGACAGGGGAACATTGCTTCAGTCCTTGAGGTGAAAACCCCCATAGGCTGAAGTGGTTAATAAACTCTGATTTTAAAAAAATAAATAAATTATACCTACAATGAATTATCTCATAGCTTATTTCAGTTCAGGAATGCTTTAACATACCCTCCCTAGACAATCCAGCAAACAGAAACACAATGGCATATTTAAAAATTGCACAGCACAGCAAGTCTTCAACTGTCAAAAATAGCAGCTGCATGGCAGTATGTTACCATTTGTAGTGGAAACAGGCTCAGTCTAAAGTCTGAAATGTAGGAGCTGTGTTATAAGACTGCTGTACGGACCTGAGCATGTTGCGTGCTGTCATGCCTCTGCAGTGTTGGCGTATTCTGCACTGAGTAGCCGTGCCAAATTGGCCCTGCTACATTCTAAGCAGCGCATCTATATTTTGGCAGAACAGAAGCCGTTTCTTGGACCTGATTGCTCATTGTGACAACAGCTCAGTTCTGGCATGCGTGGCCAGCATCAGCCTGATTTGTGTGTGTTGTAGCTTGTGGCTGCAATGAGAGGTATTTGGTCAGTGTATTTAATAACATTCCCCCCACTAACAGTAAACAACAGCAGAATGAATAGCTCTGCTGCAGGGTGACATGGGGGAGGAAACAGAAGCATGCTGCAAATCACAAATATAGTCTGCAGATCTTCTGTCTTCCCACACAACGTCTGCGACTGGCCTTGTACTCCATCTCAATATCAAAGTGTCATATACTGTATTTATTAAAGCAGCTCTGAGAGTGGGATCTGTGTCTTCATTTGTCTTTGCAGAGCGTCCCGGCCTGCTCACAGGATGTTTATCGCCCTCACTCTGACACATCTCCATCTCTCCTACACAGCAAGAAAATAATGAGGCACAGGGAGCGCAGGAAAGGTGCCCTTAATCAAATTCAGCCCAGACTTCCGGCACAAATCTCAGGACTTTACTTTTAGTCTTTTCATTTACTTTACCACTAGTGCAGGCCGTGTGACATCCATATTGTTACTGTCACATAAATAAAAGCTTTATTCTTTTCTTTGCATTATCTTCATGCATATGTATATAAACTAAAGGAGAGCACAAGCCAAACAAATAAATACACATTAGTCATTGTGCTCAGGCAGGCAGGTGACTCTGCGTCTTCCTACCGCAGTGTTACCACTTCCTGCACTTCCTGAATACTCAAAGAGGAAATAATAAATAGGACACATTTGCATTTTCTGCACAACTCTTCCTTTTAAAGTAGCAGGGACAGCCATACTATCCCAAGGGAAAAAAGCACATACAGTACAGACCAAAAGTTTGGACACACCTTCTCATTCAAATAGTTTTCTTTATTTTCATGACTATGAACATTGTAGATTCACACTGAAGCATCCAAACTATGAATTAACACATGTGGAAGAATAGTACATAACCAAAAAGTGTGAAACAACTGAAAATATGTCATATTTTAGGTTCTTCAAAGTAGCCACCTTTTGCTTTGATTACTGCTTTGCTCTTGGCATTCTCTTGATTAGCTTCAAGAGGTAGTCACCTGAAATGGCTTTCACTTCACAGGTGTGCCCTGTCGGGTTTAATAAGTGGGATTTCTTGCCTTATAAATGGGGTTGGGACCATCAGTTGCGTTGTGGAGAAGCCAGGTGGATACACAGCTGATAGTCCTACTGAATAGACTGTTAGAATTTGTATTATGGCAAGAAAAAAGCAGCTAAGTAAAGAAAAACGAGTGGCCATCATTACTTAAAGAAATGAAGGTCAGTTAGTGCAAAAAATTGGGAAAACCTTGAAAGTGTCCCCAAGTGCAGTCTCAAAAACCATCAAACGCTACAAAGAAACTGGCTCACATGCGGACCGCCCCAGGAAAGGAAGACCAAGAGTCACCTCTGCTGTGGAGGATAATTTCATCCGAGTCACCAGCCCCAGAAATTGCAGGTTAACAGATTAGAGACCGGGTCAATGCCACACAGAGTTCTAGCAGCAGACACATCTCTAGAACAACTGTTAAGAGGAGACTGTGTGAATCAGGCCTTCATGGTAGAATATCTGCTAGGAAACCCCTGCTAAGGACAGGCAATAAGCAGAAGAGACTTGTTTGGGCTAAAGAACACAAGGAATGAACATTAGACCAGTGGAAATCTGTGCTTTGGTCTGATGAGTCCAAATTTGAGATTTTTAGTTCCAACCTTCTTTGTGTGACGCAGAAAAGGTGAACGGATGGTCTCTACATGCCTGGTTCCCACCGTGAAGCATGGAGGAGGAGGTGTGATGGTGTGGGGGTGCTTTTCTGGGGATTGTTATTCAAAATTTAAGGCATACTGAACGAGCATGGCTACCACAGCATCTTGCAGCGGCATGCTATTCCATCCGGTTTGCGTTTAGTTGGACCATCATTTATTTTTCAACAGGACAATGACCCCAAACACACCTCCAGGCTGTGCAAGGGTTATTTGACCAGGAAGGAGAGTGATGGGTTGCTGCACCAGATGACCTGGCCTCCACAGTCACCAGACCTGAACCCAGTCGAGATGGTTTGGGGTGAGCTGGACCACAGAGTAAAGGCAAAAGGGCCAACAAGTGCTAAGCATCTCTGGGAGCTCATTCAAGACTGTTGGAAGACCATTTCAGGTGACTACCTCTTGAAGCTCATCAAGAGAATGCCAAGAGTGTGCAAAGCAGTAATCAAAGCAAAAGGTGGCTACTTTGAAGTACCTAGAATATGACATATTTTCAGTTTTTTCACACTTTTTGGTTATGTACTATACTTCTACATGTGTTAATTCATAGTTTGGATGCCTTCAGTGTGAATCTACAATGTTCATAGCCGTGAAAATAAAGAAAACTCTTTGAATGAGAAGGTGTGTCCAAACTTTTGGTCTGTACTGTATATAAGTAGATAAATACTTACATAACATATGTACCAGAATAGAGCCAGGATGATAGAGATAAAATGCATTACAGCAGAAACATGTATGATTACTGTATATTAGAATGCTACAGCAGATTGAAAAAGCTGCAAGTAAAAATGAGGTCATAGTTATGGGCGACTTCAACTTTCCAGACATTGACTGGGGTATTGAGGCTACCCATTCTGGTAAAAGCAGCAGATTTCTGGCAGCACTACAGGACAATTACTTGACTCAAATGGTAACGGAACCAACTAGGGGGAATGCGTTACTGGATCTGATCATTTCTAATAGACCAGAAAATGTATCAAATGTGCAGGTTCAAGAACATTTGGGAAATAGTGATCACAACATGATAACGTTTGATCTGGTGACTGATAGGCCGCGGGGCAGCGGGACCACTAAAACTATGAATTTTAAAAAAGCAAAGTTCAATCAAATTAGGCAGGCACTAAGTTTGGTGAACTGGGATAATGTACTACAAGGGGAGGACACTGAAGGGAAATGGCAAGCTTTTCAACTTATTCTCAATCAATATTGTAGTATGTATATCCCATATGGAAACAAAATGTCTAGGAATAAAAAAAGGCCTCTATGGATGAATAGAAAGGTTAGGGATAAAATGAAGAGGAAAAAGAATGCCTATAAAGTCCTAAAACAGGAGTGCAATAAAAATTGTAAAAAAGAAATTAGGCTGGCAAAGATCGAAGCTGAAAATCAAATCGCTAGGGATATCAAATCTAACCCAAAAAAGTTTTACAAGTACATCAACTCTAAAAAAAGAAAGGTTGACTGTATAGGACTCCTAAAGGATGAGGGTGGGAACTCAATGGTGGATGACCAAGGTAAGGCATAGTTATTAACCCATTCGTGTTCCGTCATTTTCACTTGAGCAATGTTCACCTCCCATTGATTAGCCTATAACGTTATCACTACTTATCACAATGAACTGATCTATATCTTGTTTTTTCCGCCACCAATTAGGCTTTCTTTGGGGGGTACATTTTGCTAAGAGCCACTTTACTGTAAATGCATTTTAACAGGAAGAATAAGAAAAAACGGAAAAAAATCATTATTTCTCAAGCAGAGGCAGTCTCCATTCATTTATTTGTCATGTGGTATGATTGATTATTGGGGACTGGGGTCCCCAAAACCAATCATTGGACTGCAGGGGATGTGCGGGTGGGTGTGTGCTCGCACGATCGCGTGATCGCGCGCACACGGACACAATAACAATGTGCCTGCGGTTTGTTATGAAGACTGCTTCTTTTTGAAGCAGCCTTCATACATCAATCGGGGACTCTAATTGGATTTAGGAACACTTGTTCCTAATGTCCAATTAGTCAACTGCTGTGCGGGCTGGCTAGAGTGTGCACGCACGTTGCCCCGCCCACTCCCAGCATGTAAACAGAAAGATACGCCTTTCTCCGTCCCTGGTGGTGAAACGGTGTGCAGAGGGACGGAGATAATTAGCACTGCGGAGGTAAAGTGATTAAAAAGTTTAGACCCTTAGGTAAATATTTACATGTTTGTTTTTTTTAATTGTAATGTTTTTTTTTATTTTTATATTAAACATTTTATTTGGGTATTTTTGGGAGGGTGGCATGTAAACTATAGTTTTATAATGAAAATGTGTGTTTATTTTTATTTTTTTTACTTCTAGTTGTAGCTTTACTTTTTGGTCACAAGATGGCGGCCATGAGTTTGTTTACATGACGTCACGCTAAGCGTAACATACGCTTAGAGAGAGGCATGGGGGAGGCAACAGCCAGAAAAAGCGCAGCTTCCGAGAGGGGTTACTAAGAGATACTATACATGACTTCATAGTAGAAAATAATCTGATTTCTCAGCATCAACATGGGTTTACTATAGACAAGTCCTGTTTGACTAACATGCTCAGCTTTTATGAGGTAGTGAATGCTAATATGGATATTGGGAATGCAGTAGATGTGATATACTTGGACTTTGCAAAGGCCTTCGACACTGTTCCCCACAAAAGTCTCAGGGGCAAACGCAGGATTTTTAAGGGGGGGGGGGGGTTCCTGAAAGGTCCAGAAGCACGTATGTCCCCGAGTGCTTCCGAATACAGGTGGCTCCATACTAGCCATGCACAAAAGTGCGCTGGCGTATTACGGAGCTGCCTATCTTTGGAAGTACTCAAGGACACGAGTGTTTCTGAGGGCTTCTGGTAGCAGAAAATGTGAACGGGGTACAGCGCTGGCACAACTCCCCGAGAGAATATGCTACATAGTGTCACATAGCGCAAGCGATACCCATATGATGCAGGGATATATGCATCTGCGGAAGATGGCGGCGCTATATAAATACTAAATAATAATATTTTGCCTCACCAGGATTGCACTTTTATTTAGCTTTCCTGTATGACAAGAACACACAGCCAGCTCTAGGGGAAGAGGGAAACAAAGGTGAATGAAGGAGGCTGGTGCACACCAAGAGTGCTTCTGAGCGGTTTTCAAATCAACAGTGATTTGAAAAGCGCTTGGCTAATGTTACCCTATGAGGGTGTTCCCACAGCAGCTTTGTGATTTTTTCAAAATCGCATGTATACTGCATGTAGCATGTTTTTGAGCAATTCATTCAAAAATCGCTGTGAAAATCACTTCACAAAATCACACTCACAAATTGCTAGCGATTGCTATTGTCGTTTTGGCGTTGCACTAGCCCAGAGAGAGGAGTGGAGAAATTGAGAATAGCCTGAGATGGAGCAGATAACTTATCTGTATTGCAGTCCCACATCAGACAGGTTACTTGCCTGTAATCGGACTCCTGTCCCTGTCAGTCTCTCACACAAGTCAGAAAGAAGCCCTCCTGGAGTCTAGGGACTGTGAAAAACTTTACACCTTATCCACACATGCAGTCATTATAACAATGGGGAGAGACCAGACAGATGTTTGCCCACAGACCCTGAGTCCAGGCAAGCTCTGCATCATGCTGTGCATATTTACCAGCTTGCCTGCCCTCTAATTTCATCATGTCTGACACTTCTGTGCTGTGGAGAGTCAGGGACTCCATAATCAACATTCTCTCACTGCAGGCTGCATCTTCTTGTGAGGGAAGCTCGGCTGCCTCTCTCATTCTATTAGCTGGAGGGAGGCACCAGAAGTAAGAAGGGAGGGAGAATGAGGCTGTTTATATTATGCGGGCTTCCCTGGCTGAATACACAGCTCAGTACAGGGGGGAGGTTCCAGACACCCGGAATAGCCCCCTCCGTTCACCAGTGAGTCTGGTGCAAAAGTTGAGGATGCAAGGACTGGGGAAGAGTCTGTGTGCATGGATAGGGAACTGGCTAATGGACAGAAAACAAAGAGTTGTGGTCAATGGATCGTACTCAAAATGGGAGACTGTTAGCAGTGGGGTCCAGTGCTCTTCAATTTATTTAATAATGACCTAGTAGACGCAGTAATGAGCAATGTTGCTATTTTTGCAGATGATACACAATTGTGCAGAATCATCAACTCTCAGGAAGATAGTGTCATATTGCAACAGGATCTGGATAGGATGGCTATATGGGCACATAAATGGCAGATGAAATTCAATGTTGAAAAATGTAAAGTCATGCATTTTGGTCATACCAATAGTCTAGCACCATACAAAATAAATGGGATACAGTTGGGGACATAAAACTTGGAGATGGACTTAGGAGTACTCATCGACAACATCGACAACAAGTTAAATAATCGTACTCAATGCCAAGCCGCTGCAGCTAAAGCTAACAAAATTTTGGGATGCATTAAAAGTGAAATAAAAACTTGAGATGCTAGCATAATATTGCCCCTGTTTAACTCTCTAGTAAGGCCACATCTGGAATATGGAATTCAGTTCTGGGCACCACATTACAAAAAAGATATTGCAGTTTTAGAGCACGTGCAGAGATGAGCAACAAAATTGATACGTGGGATGGAAGGTCTCGCTTACCAAGAAAGGTTAGATAAACTGGGTTTATTTAGTCTAGAGAAAAGACGCCTTAGAGGAGATCTAATTAACATGTATAAATACATCAGAGGGCAATATAATAGCTTGGCAGATGAGCTTTTTGTCCCTAGGCCTTCTCAAAGGACTAGAGGACATGATCTGCGCATGGAGGAAAAATGGTTTAGCCATTTAGTTAGGAAAGGGTTCTTTACAGGAAGAGTGATTAAGATGTGGGATGCATTGCCACAGGAAGTCGTTATGGCAAACTCTATACCTGCATTTAATGGGGGCTTAGATGCTTTCCTTGCATTGAAAGACATCCATGGCTACAATTACTAGGTAATGCCTAATGATGTTGATCCAGGGATTTTATCTGATTGCCATCTGGAGTCGGGAAGGAATTTTTCCCTTTTGGGGCTAATTGGACCATGCCTTGTAGGGTTTTTTTCGCCTTCCTCTGGATCAACAGGGATATGTGAGGGAGCAGGCTGGAGTTGTACTTTGTACTGGTTGAACTCGATGGACGTATGTCTTTTTTCAACCAAAATAACTATGTACCTATGCAATGCAGACTGCATGTAGACTACATAACAAATACATAGAGGTGGGTAAATGGAATTTGATTTTGTATTGGACAATTCCACTTTAAATGGGAAAGCAGGTGCTGAGGGGAGTGGCCAAGTTACATACAAACAATCATTAACCTTCTGCATTGAGACACTCACAACAAGCTGGGACTCTAGTAATGACAAAAACAACTTGAAAGCAAGGTTGTGCTAAATGGAGGATATTCACTTCAAAAATAGTGCATACAATGCTTTTGCATACATAAGCATTCTGTACTAAACCCTTTCACCAGCTTGTGGCTCCTCCTACGTCTAAAAGGTACTTACTCTACTCACACCAGTCAGCAAGCAAGCAAATATTTCATGGTCATGAACCTGTGATCCATTTTAATGACAGGGTTCGTGAGCGAGAAATGTTTGCTTGCTTTCAGACTGGTGTGAGTATAGTAGGGACCAATCCGACTTGGAGGGAACCTCAAAGCTGGTGAAAGGGTTCAGTTTGCTTTAATTGAAGCCCATGGAGGAGATGATTTTGCCAATTGAGGCAGTATAGAGTGAGAACAGTAGTGGTCCTAGGACGGAACCTTGAGGAGCACCAACTGAGAGGGGCGTAGGAGCGGATGAGGAGCGATTGAAGAATGTTGTGAAGGAGCAGTTGGAGATTTAGGAGGAGATCCAGGCTAAGGCTAGGTCCTGAATACCCATTGACTGCAGGGAGTGGAGAAGGAGGGAGTGGTCGACAGTGTCAAATGCCGAGGAGAGGTCCAGGAGGAGCAGGATGGAGTATTTACCTTTGGCTTTGGCAAGGGCAAGGTCATTGACCACTTTGGTGAGGGCTGTTTCTGTAGATTGGGCTGTACGAAAAGTAGATTGCAGGGAATCGAGAAGGGAGTTGGAATTGAAGAAGTTGGTCAGGCGTGGTGGGCCAGGCGTTCAAGAATTTTCGAGGCAAAATATAAAGAAACAAACTTCTTAGCTTCTAAGATTACAGAACCCCAAGCAAGTCAAGTAATGTTTTCACCTACAGCTTTGTCACACACTATTTGGCTTAGGAACCTCAAGCTGCTGTTGCATTGTTTTTAACCATTTCAGCCCACAGGTGATTTTACCCTTATTGCCAAGAGCCATTTTCACCTGTCAGCACTCCTCTCATTCATTTGGCTATAACTTTATCACTGCTTCTCACACCTGCATAATCTATACTTGTTTTCAGTAATTACTTTTTCTATGCATTTTATAGAGGAAAACAAACAAACAAACAAAAAATGAAAAAATACACTAGTTCTCCAGTTCCATCCCCTATAGCTGTAAAATAAGCAACGTTACTATAAATAAATCCCAATAATTTTATTTGCCCGTTTGTCCTAGCTATCGTAACATTTCAATTATGTTCCTATTACAATGTATGGTGACAATATATTATATGATTTGGTAAAAAAGGTAATTTTTAAATTTATTTGTATGCAGACAACAATTACAAGCCCTTAATTACTAAAATAACAGTAATATACCCTCATGACATACTGTACATATAAAAAAGTCCCTAGGGCAACCAATTATGCACTTTAACTTTTTTTTTTTAAACAAGTGTTTGTTTGTTAACTGCGTGTGTGTGTGTGTGTGTGTGTGTGTGTGTGTGGGGGGGGGGGGGTTGGTGAGTGTCATAGGAGCTTTGGAAGGGATTAATTTTATTAAAGGGAACCTAAACTGAGAGGGATATGGATGTTTCCTTTTAAACAATACCAGTTGCCCAGCAGACCTGCTGATCTCTTTGGCTGCAGTAGTGGGTGAATCACAGACCTGAAATAAGCATGCAGCTAATCCAGTTTGACGTCAGAGCACCTGATCTGCATGCTTGTTCAGGGGCTGTGGCTAAAAGTATTAGAGACACAGGATCAGCAGGAGAGTCAGGCAACTGGTATTATTTTAAAAGGAAAATCCATATCCTTCTCAGTTTAGGTTCCCTTTGAGTGTTAATAAAAAAAATACCTTACTGTGATTTTACGTTTTTGTCATTAGATGGCGCTGCAAACACTATCTTAGGTTATCAGGAAGTGTTCCATTTTTTTTTATATTTTCCCTTACTTTCTTAATTATGAATGGACAAGGGGCCTGATCAGGTCGTGTCCATTCATTCCAGGCACTGCGATTGGCTTAGGGAACACTTATTTCCATTCACCAATTGCTGCCACGTAAATGCCGCCGGGAACGCGCACCCGCCGCAGTAACACTGGACACAACTACATGTTCAGTTAGACATTAGGAGCTTCTATCTGGACGGCTTTAGTCGTCCAGATAGAGTTAAGTGGTTAAAAAGAAGTCTTGAGAATTAACTCTCCTCCCTTCGTCTCCCCTTGCACCCTTGCTCTTTGCCTCTATATTCTCTATCATTTTCAGTTGCATTTGTAATCTTACAATACGAAGTTTGGATTTTGGCTGATTATTCACTTCCTTCTGTGTCACAGTCTTTTCCTTGCCTCAGTAAAATCTATTCCAACATCAGTAGCATTTGTTTCACTGCTGATCAACCACATTTTCTAGGAACTCGCATGTTAAAGGCATTCGACTGCGCAGAATAAACATGACTGTATTGTGGCTATCTGCATGGAGTTTGTATGTTCACCCAGTGTCTGTATGGCTTCCTTCAGGCATTCATGTTTCCACCCTCAATGTCCCCACAGCTCCCTATAATGTAATTGTTATTGGGTCCCCAACTTTTCTATCTCCATCTTCCAGTATATAAATATAAGACTATAATCAATATGCATTCCATGTTTTTAAAATGATTTCAGTAATAATCCCACACCTGTATAGCTAACATAGTAATCTGATAGATGCTGTTCAGTGTGTGCATCACCAGTCTAATGCAATTGCTAGATACCACGCTTTGTAGCCAGACACTGCAGGCCCCACTGTGCTTCTGGGCCCCTCGGCTGTCAGACGCTGTGCTATGAAAATAATGATGCCTTTGATTCTGGTATTCTTTACCTATGCTGTATATAACACAATGTCACGACTGTGTGCTTTCCTGCTTACAATTCCTAAGCTGATAAGGGCTTGTGTACCGATCTCCTTCCGAAGAGACATGACTTATGATAAAAGAACCTGTGTCAGTTGAGGTAAGGGAGTGTCATTCTGTTGCAGTCTGTAGAGTGTGAGAGTACTGATGTTCTGGCATGTCAGCTGGGGCAGACATTTTAGTGTTACAGCTGAGAGCAGAAAGGCCAGGCAGTACTCAGATCTCACAACTGTGTGTTTATTAGGAGCACAAGCAAAGAACAAAGCTGTATACTAAAATCACAGCTCTGTGCCAATGTCAGGATGAGTGTTTGCCATCCTATTCACACACATACAGGAGCAAACAAGGAGTGGAACCTGCTAGCTGTTACAAATAAACCAGTTTCAACCCACAGTCTGCCTATGGTCAAGGTAAACCTTTACCTAACCAGCCAGACAGCATGGAAAAAATATATGGCAGGACTTAAAAGACTCTTGTGTTAATGCTTAGAAAACAAAAGATTAGCGTACATTATGCTGAGATTAGATTGCATAATAGTGATATTATGTGCAATGTATAAATTCCAGGACACAACACAATGCGTCCCTTTCATCTGACATGAACAGCAAACTCACTCAGCACGTAGTATAGCTCAAGGCCCCAATAACCCACCTGCAATTCTGCCTCTCTTTGTGGTGTGAGGAACACACTGTGAGCCATTAACAAACAACATAAGACAGCTGAATCTAGGTTAATGACACAGGTATTTGCATGACCTGGAGGGAGGACACTGGACACACAAATAAAGAGTGTTAGCGCACAGGATGGACCCTTAATTGATTCTGTCACCTACATAAGTGTGAGGTGAGAGTTGCGCAATCCCACCACTCAGGTAACACAAGAGTCTCATGTCTGCGTGTTTGGCACACGGCCCTACACTGTCTGACTACAAGAATCTCATGTCTGTGTGGGCAGCATACTTGTGTAGTAGTTAGCACTCTCATCTTGCAGAACTGGGTCCCCGGTTTGAATCCCAGCCAGGGCAACTTCTGCTAGAATTTTGTATGTTCTTCTTGTGTCTGTGTGGGTTTCCTCCGGGCACACCGATTTCCTACCACCTCTCAAAAACATACAGATAAGTTAATTAGCTTTCCCCAAAATTGGCCTTAGACTACAACAGACATACAAATATGATAAGGACTAGATTGTGAGCTGCTGGGAGGGACAGTTAGTGACAATAACACTATATACATACTATGTAAAGTGCCAGAGTTGCATCAGAGCCATGTATGGAGCCTCTCCGAACCTGGCTCTGATACAACTCTGGCACAGTGGCACTTTATTTGGCCTGAGCAAGTGGGTGCAGACTCACGAAACATGTTGCCTGTGCTTAATACAATTCATATTTATATGAACTTGTTGTTATGGAGGTAATCCACCTCTATTTTTAGCTGTTTTTAACAAATAATAACCATGGAAAATGCTGGCACATTGAAAAATGATAATGCAATTATCAACTTTGCAACTTTTGAAATGAATGCACTAGTTGTCCACCTGTAAAAGTCAGGGAACACACTTGACTGCGCATTTTTCCCCACGATTCCCGGTTCTGCATTCATGTTTTCCCGCAAGTGATTTTTCACGTTAGCACGTTGTGCAGAAAAAAAGCAGAAAGCTGTCCAATTTAAAACTGTGGGAAAAAGGTGAACAGACATGCGATTCCCGAGCAGGTCATTGACTATAATGGCTCATGTGTGTTTTGCAGTGTGCATTTTCTACAAGTGTACAAAGTTGGGGGGGTGTCGCAGCACCCTAGGCAAAAATGTACAGGAGACAAAAACGGGAGCCCAAATAGTGTAGTATGTTAGATGGGAAAAGCTTGAAGAAAAGAAATTTGAAATACTACTCACAAAGGCAGGTTGCAAGGGGGCAACCAACCGCAGGAAGCAGGTGGAGACAATGAACCCGACCAGTGGCGTAGCTAAGGAGCTGTGGGCCCCGATGCAAGTTTTACATTGAGGCCCCTCAAGCACTCTATACATAACAATTGATATATCACACCAAAACCTGCCAATGGCAACTACAGTGTCTGAGGTGCAAGAAGGGGATGGGAAGCAGTTTGTTAATGATTACCACTATTCAAAGTATCTATAGAAGTGATTATTATGAGCACAGGACCAATAGAGAGCTAATACTGCAGTTGAGGGAGGGCCCTTGGGTCCAAGAGCCCCGATGCAGTCTCAACCTCTGTACCCCTTATTGCTACGCCCCTGAACCCGACTCCGCTCGGGGTGGTCTGGCCAGACCTGGATGTGATCGCTTTCCTAATGAAAAGTGACAGTGAACGTCTGTGGTAAGGACCACAGGTGTTCTGTCTCCACCGCTACAACAGGGGACATTGGGGGGTAAGTTAAGCACAGTTAAAGGGCGCCTCTTTCCCTTTAACTGTGTTTCTACAAGTGTGTTCCCTGCCTAAGGTTTCACGCCTCGAGCAACCCATGACTAGTATGTGTATTTCTGAGTAATGTGCTATTTTATATACTGTATTTATGTTTTTTGCTGATGAGATGGAACATAGTGCAGCTGCCCATGCAAGACGTAAAGCCAGCAGAAGTGTCATCATGTAAAATTGGCACAGTTGCTGTATGTGAGGCTCTCTTTATCTTCTTTACATTTCAGTCATCCTGGACTTCCCTCAGTGTGATATCTCTGGTCTCCACAGTGCAGCGGCTGTACAGTGGGAGTAGCAGT
Source organism: Hyperolius riggenbachi (assembly GCF_040937935.1). NCBI lineage: Eukaryota > Metazoa > Chordata > Amphibia > Anura > Hyperoliidae > Hyperolius > Hyperolius riggenbachi. Next base: position 135,028,709 of record NC_090649.1, read on the forward strand.
AGGAGGATGTATGTGATCTATGTGTCATTTAGCCACTCTTACTTCTGTTTATTGGCAGGTTTGTTTTGTGGTCTCTGTTTTGCAGACATGTCCCAAGATGGTACACCGAGGAAATGCTTGTGACTCAGCGGTGACAGAACTCCCTGCCCACCAGAAGGACCATTTACAAATCCAGCGTACTGAAAAGCATACATGACATTTTCCAGACACTTGCCATTTGTGTTTTACAAATAGCTCATCTTTATTTGTGTATATATAATAACCTTAACACAGAAACAGGACTATGCAAATGCTCTACAAATAGTTACACTGTTCTGAATTGGCACAAAGCTGCACTGTATAGAAAGAAAACCTAAACGATATTTTCTTGTACTGCGCATGCGGACAGACCATGCAGGCTCAGTGTCTATCAAGATGCTGAAAAATCAGGTTGTCAAGGCGCGGGCACAGGGCGGCTGCAGGGGGTGGGTAGAGGCCCCAGGTAAGTTAAACTGGCTTTTTTTTCATTGAGTTTAGGTTTTCTATGAAGAGAATCTGTAAAAAAAAAATAAAGAGCCCCTGGGGGATATTTACCTCAGAAGGCGTAGGCCTCTGGATGCTAAAGAGGCTTCCCCCATCCTGCTCAGCCATCTGGATCCAGCACTGGCTCCTCCAGACACAGAGCAGTAATAATATTTACAATTGTCACTTTGCATATGCGCAGTAGCAGCTCTCCGTTCGGGCTCCACTGGAAGTAGCTGAGCCCGATCGGGTCCGTTCAACTGAGCATGCGCATACGGCTTGCGCCTGCACAATAGAGCAGACCCGGTCGGGCTCGCTTATTTCTGCCGGAACCCGAGCGGAGAGGATCCCCTCTACTGAGGAGAACAAGGGAAGCCTCTTCCCCCTCCCAAGGTAAGTACCTCCCAGGGGCTCTTTTTTTGTTATAGAATCCCTTTAATCTTATACTGTATATTGTACCACTTGTGCTGACACTACAGTATCTCTCTGCTGCCATGCAAGCATGCACCGGTGCTCTTTACCCCAGGTCCCCAGACCACAAGCGTGACACTAATCAGGGTGTTTTACCCTGGTGTCCAATCTTATTCTCACCTCATCTCCCATCTGGCAGAGATTGGCAGCACCTGAAAGCGTTACTGTAAGTTTGTCTTGCCTGTCCCTGGTTCCCGTGCTGATTGGCTCTCTCCGCTTGCTTGATCTGATGCTTGTGTCTGCATGTACCTAGCCCCAGCTTGATGATGATGTCATCAAACTGTGACCCAATACATACAGACTCATGCAGATGCATACCCGCCAAAAGTACAAGGGAGGAGAGAAACTAAAAAGAACCTTGAAATTCCCAATTCTAAGAGCACTGCAAAGCACAGTATTGCTTTCTTAAAACAGAAGGTAAATGCACTTTTAGCATGTGTTCAAGATACATCCCTGCAGGACGATGAGTAGAGTCATGAAAACTCATTCTTTTGGCACTGTAGGCCAAGCAGGGGTTGGTCCTGGGCTATGTCTTGGGGTATCCATTAAGGAAGGTGCCAGCGGCATAACTAAGCAACCTATTGATATGGAGCCTCAAAACCTACCAAGGACAACTGCAGTGTCAGAGATGTGTAATGAGAGTAAGGAGACAGTTTCTTAAGGATTACTACTATTCAATGCACATATACTGTAGAGGTGTACACTATCAGCAAAGCACTAATGCAAAGCTAATAAGATGGATGAATGAGGGACCCTTGTGGGCCTCTCTAGCACAGTGGCCCTGGTGCGGTCAATCTCTGCATCTCCTATTGCTATGCCACTTGACAGTGCCCACTTTCCTTAAAGTATACCTGAAGAGAAAAAAGCCCAATTTGGGTACTTACTTCTGGATCCCCCGTAGGATTCCCCATCGCTCTCTTCCTTGCTGTCCCCCACAAGCCTGTCAACAAGCACTAGTCAACAGAGCTTGCCCGCACTTGTAGGCACAGACGGCTCATGCCTGCCGCACTAGCATGGAGCTGAGTGGGCCGAGCCCAAGCAGTGAAGCCACCGAGCCCGAGCGGTAGCTCTGTGCTACTGCGCAGTGTAGGTCACCTCCATGGAGCTTCAGCGTGTCTCAGCGCTGGAGCAGAGAGACTGAGGGCAGCAGGAGAAGCCAGAGGATCCAGCAGCTTCCCTCTTCTGAGGTATCTACATTTTTGCCTTTACTATCTCCCAGGTTTACTTTCACTGATGCATTACAGGCTTGCTCTTTGGACACGTGGCTGAAGTGAGGGCCTGCATTCATCTTCTAATGTAAGAAGACAATGCCATCGCTATAAGAGCACGATCTTGTTTACTATTCTCTGTATTCATGTAGCTTTTCTAAATCAAAATGAATTATGATGCAGCAAAATGCCAGCATGTGTGCAGACAAGAGTGAACATTAGTCTCGGTGTATCACAGCAGTAAATTGTAAAATTACTCCTACGCAGAATTTCTAATGTCCCACTCAGTATGCTATAAATTATAATACTGCCCCATTAAAATGTAATTAATTATAACATGCTCGTTGCCCAGAAGCAAGTGCACAGCAGGGTGACAAAGAAGGAAACAGGCAGGTAACACAGTAAGAAAAAGGAGACAAAAAGTGGTGTGGGTGTCCCAGATAGGAGACAACCAGAGGTGGCGCAGATGTGTAAGGGGCAAAACAAGTACTTGCACTGACAGTGATATATGGCCAAATTCTACCAATGGGGAACAACCATTCATGATGCTGTACGGACATCGACATGCATTTAGCTGTGATGTTACTGCTGTGGTCATTTAGATGTGATGTTACTGTTGTGGCATTTAGCTGTGATGTTACTGCTGTGGTCATTTAGCTGTGATGTTACTGCTGTGGGCATTTAGCTGTGATGTTACTGCTGTGGGCATTTAGCTGTGATGTTACTGCTGTGGGCATTTAGCTGTGATGTTACTGCTGTGGGCATTTAGCTGTGATGTTACTGCTGTGGGCATTTAGCTGTGATGTTACTGCTGTGGTCATTTAGCTGTGATGTTACTGCTGTGGTCATTTAGCTGTGATGTTACTGCTGTGGGCAGTTTTATGGTAGCACGGTGGCGTAGGGGTAAGCACTCTTGCCTTGCAGCGCTGGGTCACCCATTCAAATCCCAGGCAGGAAACTATTTGCAAGGAGTTTGTATGTTCTCCCTGTGTCTGCGTGGGTTTCCTCTGGGCAACCCACTCTCCTCCCACATCCCAAAAAACATACCGATAACTGAATTCCCCCCCCCCCCCCAAATTGGCCCTAGACTATGATTAATGCACTACACGATACATACATAGACATATGACTATGGTAGGGAATAGATTGTGAGCCCCTCGGAGGGACACTTAAGTGACAAGACAATATATACTCTGTACAGCGCTGCGGAAGATGTCAGCACTGTATAAATACTAAATCATTAGTAAATAAAATGGTAACATCTAATAGGAGACATTAGCATGCAAAGGCATTGCAAGTAGCATTGGTTGAAGCTGATGCTGCCACTGAACATTCATGTTTTTATTTTTACTAGCATTCCCTTGTCACTTTTCATGTCACTTCCTCTTTGAACTGTTCAGCAGAAAGCCCTTTTCTACCTCTTACTTGGTGATACTGTATATTTCTTTCTATATGTTATCCACATCTTCCTCCTATGGGGCTGTTCAACATTGCCGTATTAGCATATATTCCACACACTATTGGCACTTCGCTCACTTGCATTTCTATGTATGCACATGGTTTTTGTTTTGTCTTTCCTAAAGAACCAGAGTTCTTCCGCTGTGGCTCTTTATTGTGTCTTGCAGTGGTGGTATAAGATACAGTGATATACCGCTAGTTATCTGTCTGTGAAATAATTGGGGTTATTTATTGCAGTATCATTTTATTGTTTATGTCGATTCTGTGCGTGGCGTGATTTATATTGCTTTAAATGTTTTTATTGTATTCTCCCTTGAGTTGTGAATAAAGATATTTATATTGCATTTGATAAATGCATTGTGCTGGGCATGCTCTCTTGGTTATTTGACAACAGGAGCAGCACCCAAATGAGGACAGCTCCAGGGGGAGGGGCAAAGGTGGGAAACTGCTTGTATTAGGTAAGAGAGAGGTGTTCCCTTCAGGTTTTGTATGATTTACCTTTGACCACACCAATGCCACAAAATGCAGGGACTACACTTGGCCAAAGGAGGGGTGCAGTGAGCATAAGACACTTAGGGCCATATGCAATTAACTTTATCTCCTGAGTTTTCTCCAAAGTGATATTTTCAAACTTGTCAATAAAATGCCTTTTCAAACATCAGCAAGCAAGAAAACACTTAAAATAGTTTTGATAGTACTTTCCCACCTACTTTTTGGTACTTTTTCAATTACAAAGTGCTGAAAAGTTATTTTAAATAAAGATGAAAAATTATCTCCTAGGAGAAAACTTAGGAGGAAAAGTGAATTGCATATGGGCCTTAATGCGTTCATTAGGGGAAGAGGATTGAGTCAGGTGCAGTTTTGATACTTGACATACCCACTTTTAAAGGAACATTGGTCCCCAAGTGAAAGAGGGTTTGGTGATGTGTAGCCTGACGACCATCAGCATAAATTTACCTTGAAAATAACCCATTTACCATTACAATAAAGGCTATTTTCTTTGACTTTTTATCAGCTTTTCCCTTTTTTTACATTATTTCACTGCATTTTATGGAGTTTCTTTTGATCACTTAGTGCAAACCAGAAGAGAAAATAAACTTATGAAATAATGAATTGTATGTGTAGTATAGCCAAGAAATAGAAAATCAGTTGCAAAGAAAAGAGTCTCATATTATTTTCCAGTACAGGTAAAGTTAAAAAAAACAAACATCAGTTATCTATGCAAAAGAGCTTCTCTGAACTATTCAAAGCGCTGGGTCAACTACGGTCCTGTTTTCTGAAGCACTTAAACAGACAAGAAACAGTGGGAAACAGCTTGAGATAAGGTACTGCAGGAAAGTTCAAAGGGCTATTATTTCTGCTTTGTTTTATATTAATAGACAGAGTGTGGTTTCTATACTGCAAATATGACATCATGATGGAATGTTATTAAAAAAAAAAAAAAAAAAAGCTGTATAATGGAAAATAAAGATATGTGACTCTTTTCTTTGCTACTAATGTACTATTTATTATCTGTACTACACATACAATTCATTATATCGTACGTTTTTTTTTCACTTTAGGTTTGCTTTAAGTAACAAATTTGGTAACATAATTCATCTCTAAAATAGTTTTTTTTCAAGTAAAATCACTTTCTCACACCAACATAAACATGACAAAAAGTCGTCACACAATAAAACGTTTTTCTCAATGTTAGAAAAGTGGATTCTGATCAAATTGGTGAGTTCATAAACTTGCTACTAGTAAAAAGAACTGCAAGTGAGCATAATAGCCACCGTGTGGCAGTGTTTTATTACATCCTCCAAGCTGAATAGTGGGCAACAGCCTATATGTCACACAACTCACTAGCACAAATTCAACCTATATATGAAAAGGAATATTTCACCATTAAATATTACATTTCACTTTAGTGAAAGCCAAACACATAACTTTACACGTTTTTTTATTGCTGAAAAGAATCAACGTGCAAAGTGCAGTGAGGCACAACAAGAATTCTTCATTCTGCTTTAAACTGGTAAAACAAAGAGTTCTATTTCTAGTGTTGAATTGCCATGATAAAGAGTACTGCAAATGAACAGCCTGCATGCTCTCTGCTACCCACCTACCTGTTTCCTGTATCAGAACGCACATCGCCTGCATGCATGCTGCAACCTGGGGTGATGGTGGGAGTGCAGTCACATGCGGGAGGAGTGGGACCAGCAAAGCACTTCAAGAGGAACTGTAGTGAACAGAGCGCAGAATTGCGGAGCACTGCATGGGATTGCCATGCCCTGTCAGGTAGGGTTGTTAATTACCTTGCAGGTGTGTTTTCTTCTCTCCCAGCAGGTTCACGCTTTTCCCACAGTATTTGGGGAAAGCTCCTCAGGTGTTAGGCTGATTGGGCTCAGGTAGAAGGAAGCAGCCAATCAGCGTTGAGTGCATAGTATAAAAGAAGGAGCAGGTGGACGGCTTCATGCGCACTTTCTTTTGAAGAGGAGCTGCTGGGCGGATCGCTGGTAACCAGTCTTATCTCCCGAACGATAGTCTGTACACACGCCGGATTTCATGCGGAAACGTGCGAACGACGGAACGTTCAAACGACCCGTCGTTCGCGCAAATCCGACGTGTGTATGGGCCTTTAAGATTACTGGCAGTTATTATAAGAACTTTCGTTTTAGTTTGTATCTCTAAATAAAGAATTTTGGTTTATTATTATTTAATAAAGTTATCAAATTTATGCAATTTTTAAACCCCAATAAAAATGGCCGCGGCCTTTACTCCAGCAATGGTGTGTATTTATTGTAGTATTAAGCGGGTTAATGGGCATGTGCAATTCCATGAGAATAACATAATGAATAAAATGGATTATTGTTTACAATATTCGTTTACAGATTATTACGACAGTGTTTGCCCATTGTAAAATCTTTCCTCTACCGGATTTCCATTCTGAAATTTATCACAGGTGATGACATCTTTAGTTCTGCCAAGTGATCTGTACGGAATGTTCATTACTGAGCGTTCTATGCACAGAGGAAGATATTGCTGGCTTGACAGTTGGAAAAAAACAAACTGTGATTTCCCACAATGCAACTGTAAGGGATCGCTCCTCTCGGCCGCAGTATGGTCTGAGGCGGCGGCAGAGGTAGAGTCAGCTGACACTTAGGCAGGGGTTTATGTAATAAATAGTAATATTTGATGCTGACCCTGAACCCTGGTTTCTCACGTCAGAGGCAGTGCTCTTTACCACTATGCTATAGCTAACACTCAGGCAAGATGTGTACTGATTACTCAGCTGACATTTATTGCCACTCATGTCAGCTGATCTCTCTCTCAGCTGATACTTAAACAAGATTAATGCCTGCGTGTGATTGGCTGTTGTGTGCATGTGGCCGGCCACTGATTGGATGCTGCCTGTCAGTATTTAAACCTTGCTGTGACACTTGCATCTTGACTGTGATAGCTTCTAGCTTGCTGGGTGCGCTGTTACCTGCTTTTTATATTGGATTATCTGGACTTTGACCTCGGCTTTGATTACTGGACCTTCCTTGTCTGCTGCCTGAACTGACCTCTTGCCTGGAATATCGCGATGACCCTTGCTACCTGGTTTGATTTCAGGAACGTTCATTGACTACTCTTTGCTTTGCCCTCTGGTACTGTGATATTTCAGCTTACCCGTGTATGACCCTGTACTGTTGCTGGACTTTGTTATTCTGTATCCTTGTTTGGCCTGGAAGTTTACTTTACACACTAAAGGCCTGGGTGTAAGCAAAGTCGGGCAGGTGTTGTCTCTTCACCTAGCGTTTATGCGGGGACGCGCCACATAGGGTGAAGCGTGTGAAGTTAGTTTGGGGCATTGGAGCTGATTCGTGAGTAGATATCCCTATAGGCCTGACAACAACAAGGTTCACAGACAGCAAACTGTCAGGCCATGGTAATGACATTACACTGTGGAAGGGGTTTCACCACAATATCAGCCATAGATATGTCCCTGATGATCTATTAGAGATGAGGTAAAGATTTCTCATGGGAAAGAGGGTATCAGCTACTGATTGGGATGAAGTTCAATCCTGGGTTAAAAATCCTCTTTTAGCTCAAACACTCAAATCGCAGCACTGCTTGGGTACTAAAGGAACCAGGGTGCCAAAAAGCTAAAGATTTTATTTTTTGTGGGTCCTATGGTGTTTTTTTTTTTTACCCAATTCAGCAGGATGAGTCAAACGAATCAGGTGAATTAGGCACCAGCTATGCCAGATGTGCTAACATAGCGCAATGCTATTTGCAGTACACAGCACTGAGGTAGACAGGGCTGTTTCTGGCCATGTTAGTGCCTCAGACAAGGCACTTTTGTCTCCCTACCCCAGTCTCATAAACAGGGCTGCTGAAATCCGGATCCGGGAGACATCCGGATAGTTCTATCCGGATATCTCCCAGTTACCTGGGCGGAGGTCACGTGATTACAAACACTTCCTCCTTCAACACGGAAAGAGGAAGTGTTTGTAATCACGTGACGCGCGTGGAGCGCATCGTGGGAGGCGCCGAGGGACGGACGAAGAAGACGTCAGACAGGTAAGATTGACCCCCCTGCCCACCCAGCACAGGTTTACTGGGAGATATCCGGATAGCAACTATCCAGGTATCTCCCAGATCCGGATTTGAGCAGCCCTACTCATAAACAGAAATATTATAACCTACAATAAGGTTTTGTGGGCATCAACAAGAAATTGACAGTTTACACGGAAATAATGTTTCTCAAAATAAATTTGTTAGGCTTTGTTCACATTTAAAATCGAAATTGCTGACACCAGCGATTTTCGATTTTGTGAGTGATTTCCCAATCCCCCCCTCCCTGCGCGTTTAGTTTTTCTGTAAAGCACTTTTCAAAGCTCTTTAGCATAGCGATGTTTTTTTCACTTCCTGACTCAGGAATTGAACTCTTTGACCCAGAAAATAATAAATACAATGGGCTTGATTCACTAAACCGTGATAACTCATATCACGGCCGTTTTCGCGTGTATTTTTGCAATTGCACATGAAAATTCACGTTTTTACGCGAAAACAGCTGTGATATGAGTTATCACAGTTTAGTGAATCAAGTCCAGTGTATTTATTCCTAAAAGCGCTGGGGAAATCGCTATACTAAGCGCTTTTTCAAGCATTTTGTGATTTCCCTATACCTGCCATTATAGGGAAATCGCCCTAAAAATGGTACAGGCAGCTCTTTCCAGAGCGTATCGGAAACGAACCGCTCAGATGTGAACACTCTCATAAGGAATCATTGCACAAGCGCTTTTTGGGCGATTTTGAAAATAGCCGGAGCTTAAAAAAAAAGCAAAACGCCCTAGGTGTGAACAAGGCCTAAAGGATACACAAATTATTACCAGGCCATGTACATCTCACTGGCCCAAACTAACTGAACCCATATAACAAACCCTTCCAATTACAGTTTTGATGGGCCTGTGTCCACTTTATAAACATTACACTGTTTATGTAAGTTATTTTCCTGGAAATCCAATCAGAGTTGCAACAATTGATGCAGAGGTGCCCATTTAGGCATTAAAATTACCATTCATCACTTTTTTAATGGAACTTGCAGTTGGCTATAAGTATTCCATAAAGTACAGTATGCTGAGACTAGCTCTGTGGTGCCCCCTCCTACAGTTGTCACCCCGGGCATCTGGTTTACCTATGCCTAGAAACAGCTCTGGAGGTAGTCAGTTGGACATCAGATTCACTAGCCGATCGGTTATCACTAGCATATCCGCTACTAGCTTGGCTAAGGGTTTTAGTTACTGCTAGTCAATTGGCTATAACTAGATACTTATCTCAGTAGATGGAAGTTTCTGGATAATCCAGAGACTTCCCTTATCCTCCTCGACCCCACCGATCCGTTGCTGGGACCCTCCAAACATATTCCACAGGAGCTTGTCAAATACGTTATTGTGGCTGCGCTCCTGTCTCTGTAAGCAGGTAAGGCCCAGCCTGCACAGTAGAATGAAGCCATTCGTACATGGAGTGTGTGCTACTGCACAGGCCGTACTTGCACCAGCACAGTGCGCACATGCTAGTACACAGATAAGAGCACATCCATTAAGAATAGGAGAGTCCTTGCAAACATTGGTGGGGTAGAAGAGGAACAGAGGAGACTGGATCATCCAGAGGCTTCCCTCTTTTGAGGTAAGTATCTAACTTAGTTTGCTTTTAATTACAAATAGACTTGTGCAGTATCTTTCTACATTAATGGCAATTTTACAAAGAAAAATAATTTCCCTTAAAGAGACTCCGTAACAAAAATTGCATCCTGTTTTTTATCATCCTACAAGTTCCAAAAGCTATTCTAATGTGTTCTGACTTACTGCAGTACTTTCTGCTATCACAGTCTCTGTAATAAATCAATGTATCTTTCCCCTGTCAGACTTGTCGGCCTGTGTCTGGAAGGCTGCCAAGTTCTTCAGTGTTGTGGTTCTGCTATGAACTCCCCCTTCCAGGCCCCTCTATGCGCACTGCCTGTGTATTCTTTAGATTAGGACAGCTTCTCTCTTATCTTTTACAAGCTGGATAAATCGTCCTCTGAGCTGGCTGGGCTTTCACATACTGAGGAAATTCAGACAAGGGCAAAGCTGTTTGCAGGAAGAAAAGAGTAGCCAGAAACTTCAGTGCATGAGAGATGCAGGGGGAAAGAAACACACAATGATCTCTTGAGATTCAAAAGGAAGGATGTATACAGCCTGCGTGTGTATGAATGTATTTTCTATGTGTGGACATACTGTACATCAACCTACTTCCTGTTTTGGTGGCCATTTTGTTTGTTTATAAACAAACTTTTTAAAACTGTTTTTAACCACTTTTAATGCGGCGGGGAGCGGCGAAATTGTGACAGAGGGTAATAGGAGATGTCCCCTAATGCACTGGTATGTTTACTTTTGTGCGATTTTAACACAGATTCTCTTTAACAAAACCTCAGACTTTCACATGACTGTTATATGCTTGTTCAAGAGGGATTGTCAGCTCTGTGTTTAATATGCAGCCTGCAACCTTACCCTCCATTGCAAGCATTCCAATCTATTCAGAAATGTTTCTGCTGTAATAAATCTTATCTCAGTTAAGTTAGCTCTATTTTTGCCATTGCCAACGAGAAGGAAGCTTGTCATCACCCCTCCCACATTCCTGCTCTCTTCACTGATTGGCTGAGGGCAGTTCAAGACTAATGGATTGGCTAAAGGCAGAAATAAAGTAAGGGAGGAAATTACATCAGGGTAGGCTTCAGTTAGAGGGAATCAAGATGGCAAATGGCAGGAAAAGAATTATCTTTACTTAAAGTGGATCCGAGGTGAACTTTTACACATTGCATAATTGTGTTCCTTTCCTATTTTTTATAGGGCGTTCCTCAAGCCAAATACTTTTTTGTTTTTGTTTTAATACTCTAATTCCCTATAAACTAAAAAAAAACACGCCCACAGGGTTTCAGAGAGCCTTGGCAGTAGCAAGGGCTCATGGGAGCTCAGTCTGGGCAGGAGGAGGGGGAGGTGTTACTAGCAATTGATTTCAGAGGCAGAGGGGAGGAAGGAGGAGGAGGGAGGATTCGTTTTTTTTTGCTCAAGATACAGATAAGCCTGCCTCTGTGTAATGTTTACAAACAACATGGCCGCTGTCATTGTATCACAGGAAGAAATAATCATTTTCTATTAAAACTGTTTGCCGCTAGATTTGCTGTGTAAACCATCTAAACTTTAGATAAGATATATAGACAAGTTACTTGTTATAGTGAGTTTTTCATCTTGGATCTGCTTTAAATCCACTTAAATCAAAATGTGGACAGTACAATACATTTGTTATGTAAGTAGAACAAGTGGTTATCTACTTATGTGTTTTTTATTTTTTTTCCTGGGATAGTATGGCTGACCCTGCTGCTTTCACTTCTAACAAGAGGTAGCGGTGAATCATAATGTGCAATTGCAGTTATCTATTACAATGTCCACTAATGAATCCAGCTTCTAGGAATGTGAAATCTCTTCATTACCAGAGTTCCTGGTGCTGTATTGCCCTGACATGGAGTCAGGAAAATGCAGACTGCTGTCTCTACCATTCCTGCCTCTCTAGTCAAGCAGTCTGACCCCCTATTAATAGCTGTCTGCCATTTTTCTATAGCCTGATGTAGACTAATCTTCTCCATCACTCAGCCTTCACCTTTTTCCCTCTGCAGCGAGTGAAGATTCATAAACAGCTCATTCTCTGTAGGGTGATGTTAGTAGCTGCCGAGAGCATTTCTCGGTCGTTTTCTTAGGGTACGTTGCCTGCAGGAAATTGGTATTCAGCAGATAATGTCAGGCAGAAAATAAATACTGATGGTCCTTTGCATTTTCTGTTATCCAGCAACTTGAGATCTGAGGCTTCTAACATCCCACTTTTCATTGTAAACACAGCTAGGCTATCCGTCATCATCTATCAACACAATGCGTAATTACAATCCACATCTGGGGAAAACATTGTGCTGAATCTCTGCATCCTTATCTCGGAGGCAGTGATCAATGCAGTAATACAATTCTTTCACAAGAGGGAAAAAGCTTTTGTTCCAGTTTGGCAGCTGTCACTCCATGTCACGTGGGGCAGACTCCATCAATCACTCGGGCCGCTGGTGGCAGATGGCTGACACTTATAGGATAGAGCAGTAAACTTTTTGGATACCCGTATGACCCATTTTAACCCCCGATACTTTGATTATTATTGTAACTTGCAACCATGCTCTGAGCTTCTGCTGGGGACATAAATACCTTCATTACAGTGACAACAGAGCTGATTGTGTTTATAGGAAGACAATGCTATCTTCCTTGACAATCTTTCTGTGGATCATGTGACAGGGTGGCGTTATCTCCCACTTTAGTGGTGCTCTTCCTATTGTATCTCTTTATTGTCTTCATTATATTCTGAGATTTATCTGTGAACTAGACCTGAAAGTGATGACATGTACCTGCTTCTGGTAAATTAAAGCTGTTCTGGTATTGAATTGAAGGACAACTAACCTGAGAGGGATATGGAGGCTGCTGTACTTTAGTTTTAAACAATGCAAATTGCTTGGCAGTCCTACTGATCCTCCACCTCTAGTACTTTTAAGGCTCGTATCCACATCCAACAAAGCGTCCAATCAACCCGACGCCATGGCCAACCGCACGACAACCCATTGACACGACTTGTATTTCCACACAGCCAAACCAACTAAATGACCAACTCAATTACATACTGCGCACGCAACCAGCACGACAGACTGCACAATATGACCGCATTCCAAACAAGTACAAGTCATTCAAACAACTTGTACACACGTGGCCAACTGCATGATATCAGCCCAACAGATTGTTTGCCCGATCCGCTTATTGGATCGGGCAAACTGCATGTTATCAATCGCTCATCTAGTCATTTGTCACCACTGTGAGGTTCCACAGTCCATCGTCAGGTGAGTATTGAGCTTTACTCATGTACGGGGACCGTCGCCCGACAGGAGCCGAGACTCCACCCCTCGTTTAGCAGTTCAGGACCGAGTCTGTACCGATGTATCGCTAGTTTATGTTACGCAGCGCTGTACAGAGTATATTGCTTGTCACTAACTGTCCCTCAGAGGGGCTCACAATCTAGTCCCTAACATAGTCATATGTCTATTTATGTATTGTGTAGTGCATGTATGTCTAGGGCCAATTTAGGGGGAAGCCAATTAACTTATCTGTATGTTTTTGGGATGTGGGAGGAACTCGGAGTGCCTGGAGGAAACTCACACAGATGCGGGGAGAACATACAAACTCCTTGCAGATGTTGACCTGGCTGGGATTTGAACCAGGGAACCAGCGATGCAAGGCGAGAGCGCTAACCACTACGCAAACTTTTTGCTACATACAGTGTATTTGTTTTTTTAATGTGTTTTCATTTTTATATGGGTATATCACCTACATTTTATTCTGTGTTTTTGACACACGTTTTTTTTTTTTCTCCAGTCAGAAGACAAGATACAAGAGCAAGAAACTCGGCATTTGGCAAAGTTTACAAAAAAAGCATGTAAAAAAAGATAAAAAAAATGCAGCACATGAGTTTCCATTATGCCATTCATAAGCAGCCAGATGAAAAATCGTAATGCAGAATTGCAGTTTGGCCTTGTTTGAACGTATGCAAATCTCACATTTGTACTGTAAACCCTGCTGTAGCAGTGCTGATTGCTATAGTGTCTACACAAGCAAGGGCCTGTTTTTATATTATTTTAGATGCAGGGTTGTCTAGATTTATTAATGTATAATAATCATAATTTGTGATAAGTTCTTGTTGCACCCAGTAATGAGCAAGCTGGGTACACACGTCAGCTAAAAATCTTTGCAAACTGAGAAATGAAAGACTGATCGTTCTAACGATGTTGCACTTATGCAGTCAGTTCATGCACAAGACCTGAGAAATGTTTTTTTGCTATTTACTTTCTTTTTCACATTTCCTCACAGGCACTGATGCTACAATACTCACCACTGGCCTCTCTCTCCTCTCCATTATGAGGGTAACCACATGTTTCTGTGCCCAGAGAGCTGGATTACACTGTGTGTGCGGAACTCACTCAAACACATTGCAGCTAACTCTGTGAAATGTTTCTCTCTCATTGTACGGCATTGTTTAATAGAATCATAAATAAAAGATAAGATGTAATGATACAGAGCTTAAGCTTCTAATTGCAGCAACTTCTTTACAGGCAGCTGCCTATAGTGAAACCGGCTCCATCATAATAACCCACAGAGAACATCATCTGACTAAAAAGAGTTTCAGCACAACATGGAGCCCCGCCCATGTGAATTCATTCCTGGAAAGAAAAGGTTGTTTTGGCTGTGTGTCTGGAGATGTCAGCCTCCCACTGGGCTTCCCATTGTTCCTGGGCTGTCACTTCTACAGTCATTCATATTCGCCTGTCCCATTTGTCTTTGTAGAACAGAGTCTTCACTTTTGAAGACTTATGGAAAGTGTTCACATCAATCTTTCTCCTGCTCTAAGGCAGATTAGAGCTGGTGCAAGTAAATAGGTATCCTGTAGATTGCACTGTACACAGGTGTCAGGAGAAAGAGAGAGCTGTCACATGTCAGCCACCACAGTCTCATTACTAAAGAATTTCATTTAAAGTGTAGCTGCAATTATACACATATCTTCCTAAAGTGGCTCACAGTAATTTTCAGAGAGGAGATGCCAAAACAAACGTTTGTTGTTTTCCCAATCTTATTGCAAACAGTTGGATAAATGGTAATCTGGTGTCTGTAAGGCAGGGTTCATGCTTATTAAAACTTGAATGCATTTTTCAAATGTGTGTAAATGCGTTTGCCGTACACCTAATTAGTCAGTGAAGATTCAGACTTTGTGTTCACATTTACACATGCGTAAAAAAAACTTACTCTCTTAAGGCTCATACACACGGGGTACGGCCGTCGCCGCAACCACGTGGCACGCGGGTGTTCCGGCGACAGGTCGCCGTGTGTATGACGCGCGCGCCCCGAACCATCGCCCGTCGGAGCTGTCGCCAGGCGATTGACATGTTCAATCGCCGGCTACAGCTGTCGCCGCAACTTCGCCGGAACTGTCGCTAGTCCCGCATGTGTATGCGGGCTAGCGACAGCAACCCACACACAGCACACGGAGCTTCCGGCGGGGGGGAGGAACCTCGGCGACAGCTTCCGCCGCATCGCTAATCCCTCTGCTGCCGTGTGGATGCAGAGGGACTTGGCGACGAGCTGTCGCCGAGCTGTCGCGCACACGCTCCCGTGTGCTAGCGACAGCTACAATTGTCCCCTGTGTGTACTTAGCTTTAGGCCTTGCTCACATCATAAATCACCAGCGCTCGCCCTTGCTTTTTTACGTTTTTGTGTGTCAGTCAGGAAGTGAACTCATTGTCCCGGAAAATAATAAATACAATGTATTTATTCTCAAAAGCGCTCAGGAAATCGATATACAAAGTGCTTTTTCAAGCGCTTACCTATTTCCCTATACCTTCCATTGAGCCAATACGCTCAGAAAATGGTACAGGCAGCGCTTTGGTCAGCGGAAAGCAATCAAAACGTGCAGATGTGAACACTCTCATAAGGAAATATTGCACAATCGCTTTCCGGGTTATTTGGATAAGTGGGAGGAGGACATTGGCATCTCACTGGATAATAGTCAGTAGAGGAAGATTTGTATTTTAGCTGATGCTACGTCTGTAAGCTCTAAGATAAAGAAAATTAATTGTAAATTGTTGTCCAGGTGGTATAGGACACCGGATAAATTAGCTGTAATGTATCAGGGAATTAGTGATAGATGTTGGAGAGGGTGTGGGGCAAAGGGTACATTGGTGCACTTGGTGTGGGAGTATTCGGTCATTTCAGGGTATTGGAAGGGTGTGTTGGAATGTATTGGAAAAATGTGTGAAGAAGTGGGTGAACTAGATGCTGTGAAAGTGTTATTGAATGGAACGTGTGCATCTATTAGTAGGTACAAGAAATCTTTGGTACCTCAATTATTGATTGCAGCTAAGAGTTTGATTTCGGTTAAATGGAGATGCCAGAGTTCCCCTTCCCTTAAAGATTGGGTTGGAAGAGTTAATATGGTGAAGGGGTGGGAGAATCAAATTGCATTACAGCAAGATAAGTTAGAAGGGTTTAATGATAAGTGGGAGAAATGGAGGGAATTTCAGGGCACAAAGGAATACGGGGATATGATGGAGATGTAGGAGGAGGAGCTCTCTGAGGGGTATAAGGAGGGAATTATGGGAGGGAATGGATTTGATATGATGGAATTGTTGATAGTGAGATATTGATATGATAAGAAATCTGTCTGTGGATATGGGAGGAGGAGGGGGAATAGGGAATAGGTTTTTGTTTTTTTCTCTTCCTTTAACAAAATAAATTGTATGGAAAAGGGTTAGGTTGGATAGGTGGGAGAGCTACTGTATAAAATGGTCAGGATGGTGTGAGTTTATGAATACTGATGAGTATAAAGAATTATTGCTGTCTGAGGAGGAAGATTTTTGATTTTGTTGGATTTGTTATTTGGTTTATTTTTGGATTAGATATGTACATTGATATGTTATATTTTGTTATGTGTTATTTTGATTATTTTTGCTAATAAAAATCTAATTATATTAAAAAAAACATCACATCTTAGGTAAAATTTCGAATAAAACTGCATGTGAAATACGTTCAGCTTTTTGCAATAATAAGCATGAACCCTCATGGGTCCTTTCACATTTTGTATGTTGCATCGTGTTTCAATGGACAAAATCATTGCATCGAGATGCAAATGCAATGACAAATCTATGGGGCTATCACATTGATTGCAGTGTGATGGGAGAGGTACTGTCAGGATAATGCAGTGGATGCAGTGCATTTAGAGAATAACATGCACATTTACAATGGCAGTGCGGCATACTTTGATGGTACTGTATGCCTCACTGTACGGTCGCACTGCACCGTTTATGTGCGATGCGACTTCTCTGAAATAATGTGGTGCGGTTTGCAAATAATCACTTCCCGACATTCTCTTCATAGCATAAAAGGAGCCTCAGGGTATGTTCACACCACACATTGCGTAGGGCCTCAATTCACTAAGGTTTATCAAACACTTTATCAAACGTTTGATAATATACCTCATGGGTAAAATCTAATTTTGAATTCACTAAGGTGTTATAGATTTATTGAATGTTTATCGATAAAACATTCAATAAATCTATAACGCCTTAGTGAATTCAAAAGTAGATTTTACCCATGAGGTACATTATCAAACGTTTGATAAAGTGTTTGATAAACCTTAGTGAATTGAGGCCAAAATGGAAGGTATAATAGCAAAGCAACACGCTGCGATGACCAGACAATAGGCGCGTTCACATGTAATTCAAGTTCACAATAGGCTTAGGCTTCTTTGGGTCATTTCACACTATGTCCATTGTACTGCAATGCAACAGACAGTCTCATCGCATCACAACAAAGATCAAAGATGCAACAATATTTCTTTGGGGCTATCACACTGATTGCGGTGCAGTGCGGACGGTGTGTTCTGTTAGTTCTAATGCACTACATGCAGTGTGTTTACAGGTGAATGTGTGTGTTTAAGTGGCAGTGAGGAATACTTTAACTGCACAGTATGCTTCACTGTATGGTTGCACAGTACTGTAAACGCGCAATTGGACTTTTTGGATATGTGCAATGCAAATGAGATCAATCACATCACAACATAATTCTCATATTGTGAAAAAAGCCTTCCAATAACGTCTGCGTTACAACACACAATGCCAATTTACCAGCCATTTGTAACGTGGGCATAATGAGGCAGCCATTTGTAACATGGGCATAATGTGGGTGGTGTCCAGAACTACACAGCTCACCTTTTATTCCCACAACGGGATTGAACACAACACGGTGGCAATGTGCTTGGGTGAAGTCCCCTAACAGCCTGCATATTTCTTCTTACTAGTCCTTTCACAATTTTATCAAAGTAGACCTGAACTCTTACACAAGACAGAAGGCAAACAGAGATAAATGCACCCTGTATGTATTTAGAGAGTTTAGCCTGTCTAATCCCCCCCCCCCCCCCTCATCTGTGACTAATCAAACTGTAACTTGATGTATCAGCTGTGTCAGCTCAGGAATCTCCTCTTCCACAGCAGAGCAACTAATTTGTAAACAAAGGATGTTAACCCTATGTCTGCTTCCATGAAAGCAGGGAGTAGACACACTATAGATTTATTGCAGGATTTGTATCAGCTGTAAAAGTTTTTCTTTAAAGTTTATTAAGCTGTTGCTTCTGAATTTAGGTCCACGTTAAGCGATGTGGACAAACAGATCATACATCGAGCCATATAATCTTTTAAGTCCGACTGATACTCATCTTGTCGGTTCACCTGACTATTCAGTGCATTTCAGACTAAGATCTTGCTGGAGATAATAAGGCAAGAGAAAACTTGCCACCACACAGTGAGAGAGTTATCTTATCTCTTCATTCCTTAAGTTACCTCCTCTGTAGTTATTTTCACACACAGTTAATTAGCAGCCTGTCTTTAACTTTAGAATTCTGGAGTTATTTTAAGGATTGAAGAGTTAACTTAAGGTTTCCCTGAGGTAAAATGTTTCCTGAATACTACATGCCTCATCACCATGGTGATAACTCTAGAAATGTTATTAAAGACAGGAGTTAAGCTTAGTGAATTAAGGCCATTGTGCCCAATTACTGTAAACATTCATGTAAGGATAATTTACAGGCCAGGCAGAAAATGAAAGCTGACAAAACACACTCAGATTTAACAAGAGATCCGATGTCTCACATAAACAAAATGTACAAACCGCTCTGCAATGCCGGCTACATATTATACATTGTTAGTATGGCTCAATGAATCACATTCAGTTCCCTTGCAGAGTACAGGGCCTCTGAGTGCCAGAGAAAGCTGCCAGATTGGATATGCTGCTATTCAGCTGTCTTCCTATGTGCCTAGTACAACTACCAGATGATAGGCTACCTAATCTGCTGCTCCACATCATACGGGGCTGTTTTCCCACTGCAAATTGCAGAATGTAATTGCACACGCTCTGCAATATCATCATGATTTAACAATGCAATTGTTGTGCGATTGCATTTCACAATTTATAATGGATGCTCAAAAAATGCAGCAGGCAGAACTTTTGCATCAGGACCTGAATTGGATCGCACTAGTGTAAAAGGGTGCCCGCTTCTCCTATAGTTTTGCAGATGTCCTTGCGTTTAGCGATCCGCAAGAAAGCGGAAACGGATTGCAAAACCAGCAAATAGTGGAAAACAGGCTTTAGTGAACCATAAAAGCTGCAGGTTCATTGGCCTTCCTACCCCTTGATCGTGATACAATAAAGGTGTCCATACATTACTCGATCTGCCGCATCGATATCTGGCGGATCATAATGAACAAATCAGTAGAGAATGATGTCACAATCTGCCCGATCAGTATTCCAATCGATTTCTGGCCATAATTGATCAAAATGATCGATCTGACACACTGGAAAGATCTCGTTAGAAAAGGCTTGGTTGGGTGTGTGGTAGTAGCAGTGGTCGCTTTCCCGACAGATCCATGGCTGGCTCCCCCCCCCCCCCCCCTTTTCCTGTGTAAAGGAAGTACAGGCATCCCTGCAGCAATGTGGAGAAAACAGAGGAGGAGGTGCGCCAGCAGAAAGGTGAGCTTCACCCCTTGAGCTCATCCCTGCAGCAATGTGGAGAAAACAGAGGAGGAGGTGCGTCAGCAGAAAGGTGAGCTCCACCCCTTGAGCTCATCCCTGCAGCAATGTGGAGAAGACAGAGGAGGAGGTGCGCCAGCAGAAAGGTGAGCTCCACCCCTTGAGCTCATCCCTGCAGCAATGTGGAGAAGACAGAGGAGGTGCGCCAGCAGACAGGTGAGATCCACCCCTTGAGCTCATCCCTGCAGCAATGTGGAGAAGACAGAGGAGGTGCGCCAGCAGACAGGTGAGCTTCACCCCTTGAGCTCATCCCTGCAGCAATGTGGAGAAAACAGAGGAGGAGGTGCGTCAGCAGAAAGGTGAGCTCCACCCCTTGAGCTCATCCCTGCAGCAATGTGGAGAAGACAGAGGAGGAGGTGCGCCAGCAGAAAGGTGAGCTCCACCCCTTGAGCTCATCCCTGCAGCAATGTGGAGAAGACAGAGGAGGTGCGCCAGCAGACAGGTGAGCTCCACCCCTTGAGCTCATCCCTGCAGCAATGTGGAGAAGACAGAGGAGGAGGTGCGCCAGCAGAAAGGTGAGCTCCACCCCTTGAGCTCATCCCTGCAGCAATGTGGAGAAGACAGAGGAGGAGGTGCGCCAGCAGAAAGGTGAGCTCCACCCCTTGAGCTCATCCCTGCAGCAATGTGGAGAAGACAGAGGAGGTGCGCCAGCAGAAAGGTGAGCTCCACCCCTTGAGCTCATCCCTGCAGCAATGTGGAGAAGACAGAGGAGGTGCGCCAGCAGACAGGTGAGCTCCACCCCTTGAGCTCATACCTGCAGCAATGTGGAGAAGACAGAGGAGGTGCGCCAGCAGACAGGTGAGCTCCACCCCTTGAGCTCATCCCTGCAGCAATGTGGAGAAGACAGAGGAGGTGCGCCAGCAGACAGGTGAGCTCCACCCCTTGAGCTCATACCTGCAGCAATGTGGAGAAGACAGAGGAGGAGGTGCGCCAGCAGACAGGTGAGATCCACCCCTTGAGCTCATCCCTGCAGCAATGTGGAGAAGACAGAGGAGGAGGTGTGCCAGCAGAAAGGTGAGCTCCACCCCTTGAGCTCATCCCTGCAGCAATGTGTAGAAGACAGAGGAGGTGCGCCAGCAGAAAGGTGAGCTCCACCCCTTGAGCTCATCCCTGCAGCAATGTGGAGAAGACAGAGGAGGTGCGCCAGCAGACAGGTGAGCTCCACCCCTTGAGCTCATCCCTGCAGCAATGTGGAGAAGACAGAGGAGGAGGTGAGCCATCAGACAGGTGAGATCCACCCCTTGAGCCTGTGGGGGGTCCACATTACATGGGGGAGACCTGGGGGGCCCGGCAGGCAGAGGCGGCTGCACAAAGTTCCAATAGATTTCCTGCTGAAAGCTACTGGAAATCCGTGTACACTACACTGACAGCAATACATCCCTCTCTGCTGAGATGTCAGTCATGCTGGGAATACACGGGTCGATCCAGCGGCCGGATCAACCCCAGCCGCGTCCCCACTCGTCCGCGCGGATCGATTGCTGCTCGTCCCCGTTGGCGCTTCCTTATCAGCGGAGATCGAGCGGGCGGGAGTCGAGCGGCTTGATCGGGCCAGCTGCCAAGGACAACCACAGAGTCAGAGGTGCAAAAGGGGGGTGGAGAACAGTTTGTTAATGATTACTACTATTCAAAGCATCCATAGAAGTGATTACTACTAGCACAGGAGCAATTAAGAGCTAAAACTGCAGTTGACATTGGGCCCCTGAGGCCCAATGCAGTCGCAACCTCTGCAACCCCTATTGCTACGCAACAGGCAGTCCTACTTTCATGTTTTCTGCTCAAAACACAGGAATAGAATTTCTAATTTTACTACTCTGAGATTCAGCTATCTGGGAAACAATGTGATTTTGAAAGTTTAGCTTCACATTAAATTATTATAGTGTTTATATAGACATCCTCTGCATCGCTTTACAAAGTATATATAGTCATGTCACTAAGTGTCCCTTGGAGGAGCTCACAATCTAATCCCTACTATAGTCCTATGTCCAGGATATCAATCTCATAGTCAAGGGCCAATTTCAGGGAGAAAACCAGTTAACTTATCTGTATGTTTTTGGACTGTGGGAGGAAACCAGAGTGCCCAGAGGAAATCCATGCAGACATGGGAAAAGCATACAAACTCAATGCAGATAGTGCCCTGGCTGGAATTCGAACCGGGTACCCAGTGCTGCAATGATATTTCTGTCTGTAACTGTGGTAGCTTACATTCTATGGCTACATTTAGTACAACAAAGTCATACGTAAGCTTCCTCTCCTTTCTAGTAAATAATCACCTTGATGGGGAAAAAATATTTTACACTGGACAGGAAGGTAAGGCAATAGACCAGGGGTGTCAAACTCAAATACAAAGAGGGACGAAATTGAACACTTGGACTTAGTCACGGGCAAACCTCAATGTCTATTGCCCACCTTATAAAGTTCCCTGGTGTCTAGTGGCCCCCACCCTCCCCTATACAGTTCCCTGTAGTCTAGTGGCCCCCACCCTCCCCTATACAGTTCCCTGGTGTCTAGTGGCCCTCACCCTCCCCTATACAGTTCCCTGCAGTCTAGTGGCCCCCACCCTCCCCTATACAGTTCCCTGTAGTCTAGTGGCCCCCACCCTCCCCTATACAGTTCCCTAGAGTTTAGCGCTTTAGCCAACCTCCCCTATATGGCTTCCCTGGTGATCTAGGGCTTCACCTCCAATATAGATTCCCTGGTGGTCGAGAGTGGGCCAAACATAATGCAAAGTAGGGAAACCACTTGAGAGCCAGATTTGGCCCGCGGGCCAGAGTTTGACATGTATGCAATAAAACCAACAATTAGATTCACATTAATCTGACAAATTTCCTTTTCTGGCAGATCACGTTAGACATGCCACAACACATCAGCATGTATTTTTATCTCTAGAGATTTGTAGTAACGCCATAATCCTGGCTAAAAGAAGTATCTCTTTGGCAAAAGAGGTGCTAACTTGTGTCCCATGTGTATCTGTGTGTATTGACACCTCTTCTCTCAGTGGTGGATGGGAAAGGCTGGGATGTTTTATGAGTGCTCTGATTTCCTGCGTCTTCTTGCACACATCTTTTAAGAGACAGGTGCATAGGTTTAGCATATTCCTGTTTAATTTGCTGATGCCTAGCTGTGAAATGTAGGTCTGCCTTGCCTCTAGAGAAGTAATCCCCAGGGGGATGTACCTCACATATCACATCTAACTGGCTACTGTTTGATGTGGAATTTCACTGCTTTCATTCTGCTGTACACTTGCATCACCATTTAAACAAGACTCCCTTTAACAGCCTATTCCATAATAGCAAGCCTAAAAGCGTTACAGGAACCTGTCAGGACAGAACCAGGAAGCTGCCATGTGTTACTAGCTGTAAATGCAGGTTTCATTTCTGGCCTGTTACCAATGAAACCTTTGTAACCCTGTGTGTGTGTCATTGCAACAGACACACACCAAGAGTTAAATATGCATTTCGTTTTTGTGGAAAGTGCTGCTGTAAAGAAGCTGCCCAGCATGGAACAGGTTTTGGCAGTTGAAGGCTAGTGAGGGGGAGGAGTCAAGTAGCCGTGGAGACTGAGTTGATGATGCAGCAAGAAATTAGCTTGATGTGTGAGGATATGGAGGAGAGGGACAAAAAGAGAGGCAGAGAGCACAACTTAAAACTAAATCAAGGAAGATAAAGCAAGCTGCAGACATTACAGGAGAGGAGAGCGACGACCACTCACAACTACAGGCCAATAAAGAGCAATAATACTGGAGAGATAAGCCAGAAGAGAAATAGTGAGGAAGAGAAAGGAAAAGACCAAGAAAGTAAAAATTACCTGTAACAGAGAGAGGTAATAGAAAACAGCAGAGACACGACAGTGACACAGAGACAGCAGCACAGCAATGCATACAAAAGTGTGACAGAGAAACAAGTGACAGGATTAAAGAGAGAGTGAAGACTGCAGTGTAGTGTCTGGAGAGATAGTGTGACAGCAGCTGGCAGACAAGATTCTGAGGAGACAGTGGTGAAGAAACCTTAAAAAGACATGGGCAGAATGCAGAGTGTTGTGTGAGAACATTTCTTGCAAGTTAATGCTAATAAACTGTATCGCATATTTGTTTCTTGAACTAGGCCTGATCCTAGCAGGCTGAAGATATATAATAGGCCTATCTATACTCTTTCTGCTAAAAGAGAAGCTTATGAATGTGTTTTGTCTCTGAACTTTTTATACTTATGATTTAATACAAATATTTCTTAAAAAGAACTTGATTGGTGTCTGGAGGATTTCTTTACAGTTCAAGCATTTCAGAGGTGTTACATTTGGCGTACAGTCGGCAGGATATTACCTAAGTGCCTTAAAACTGGAAGATGGAATCTCAGCCTACACTATCCACCAGAAATGATGCTTCAGCTACTCAGGCTGCAGGAGAATGGTCAGCAAGCTACACATCAGTGTTTACCATGACCGCTATTGGGATGTTAGCTGCATACCTACCAAGGTTCAATGGTTATAATATGGCCCTGAGAGAGTGGAGTGAAAGAATAGAGAGTGCTGTGCAGGCTTATAAAGTGCCCATAGAGCTGCATATGGAAATAGCAGTTATAACTTTGGAGGGAGATGCTCAACGAACAGTTATTAATGCTAAATTACCCACACCAGTATCGCTGAAACAAATTATTGAGGTATTGGAAGACATATATGGAGATCCTACAGACCTGCATTTGTGGAGAAAGAGATTTGTTGACAGAATTCAGAAGGATAACGAAAATATTCCTCAGTTCGCCAATGCCTTACAAGAAATAATGAGTGGACTACAGATAAAAGAGGAAAAGGAAAGAGGACAAACTACCACAGATTCTGCTGTGTGGCTGAGAGATCAGTTTATATGGGGATTAAGGAGCAACGTTATTAAAAGATCCTTAAAACAGAAAGTAGAATATTATCCAAGTTTGAATTTCCAGAAACTTCAAAGCTTAGCCATCAAGCTCAGTCAGGAGGAAGAAGCCAATCAGCTGGGAACACTGCAACAAAACACCACTATGAGTACTCATAAGAATTCAGCAGTTGAAGTCAAAACCAGTAATACTGAAGGGGAATTGAGAGAAGTAAAAACAACACTCAAAGAACTAAGTGAAGAGTTGACCAAAGTGAAACTATACATGGAGAAAAATGGATTTAAAAGAGATTATCCAAGGTGGAGATATAGAAACACAGAGGAATCTGGATGTTGGATCTGTCACCATAGTGGCCATATTGCTAGAGACTGTGCAAGAAGCTTTCAGAGAAAATTAAAGAATGCTGCAGTGGTGACCCGCATGGCAGGACAAGACAAGAAGGCCTCAGAAAAATGGAAGGAAGATGCATTAAAGTGGAAAAATAAGGTCATCGCACCCAAAGTTCTAGGAACTGTTAAATGGTTTCATGTGCGAAATGGCTATGGATTTATAAATCGGAATGACACCAAAGAAGATGTGTTTGTGCACTGGACAGCCATTAGGAAGAACAACCCCAGGCATTATCTTCGCAGTCTAGGACATGGAGAATCAGTTGAATTTGACATTGTGAAAGGAAGGAAAGGAACAGAGGCCGCTAATTTAACTGGTCCTGGTGGTACTCCAGTTCAAGGTAGCAAGGATGCAAGATGTTGGATTCCGTATACGCCTCGGGGAAACTATGGTGATTATCACTTGGAGAGCTTCTTGTACAGCCAGAAACAAGGTGGAGCAAAATACCCTGTACAACCTACTTTATATGAAGAATTTAGACAGAGGTGTGACCAGGATTCATCTGTTCCTCAACCAGGTAGAACAACAAGTGATACTGGAAGATTTCTGGAAGCTGGAACTAATGAAGGAAAGAAAAATAAGACTCCAGATGAACCTATTATTCATGCTCAGGGTAGAGCACCAGAAGATTTAGACCATCAGAAGGCTGAAGACTGTGAAAGTGGTCAGATAAATAAAGAAATACCAGGACCTAGTCAGAAAGTAATGATTAATGACTTCTTAGTGGGAGATGAAGTATTACAACATAGAACAGATATGTCTCGAAGAAAGGAATTGGAATCGTATTGGCAACCGATGCCCCAACCTCAACGGCTCAAATGTTATAAAAGGACTCAACGAGCATCAGAAACCCTACCACTTACAAGTGTTAAGGTAGCTGAAGACAAAGAGTTTGGGAACTCAGAGAAGGAAAAGCAAAGAGGTTTTCCACAAACAGAAATAGACCACGAGTCAAAATGGAAAAAAAAATCAACATTCACCACATCCTGAACAGTTCGGATTACATGTTGACACTGTGACTTGGTTAAAAGAAAAATTGTAGGGACTACAATTTGAAAAAAAGGGGATGAATGTAACCCTGTGTGTGTGTCATTGCAACAGACACACACCAAGAGTTAAATATGCATTTCGTTTTTGTGGAAAGTGCTGCTGTAAAGAAGCTGCCCAGCATGGAACAGGTTTTGGCAGTTGAAGGCTAGTGAGGGGGAGGAGTCAAGTAGCCGTGGAGACTGAGTTGATGATGCAGCAAAAAATTAGCTTGATGTGTGAGGATATGGAGGAGAGGGACAAAAAGAGAGGCAGAGAGCACAACTTAAAACTAAATCAAGGAAGATAAAGCAAGCTGCAGACATTACAGGAGAGGAGAGCGACGACCACTCACAACTACAGGCCAATAAAGAGCAATAATACTGGAGAGATAAGCCAGAAGAGAAATAGTGAGGAAGAGAAAGGAAAAGACCAAGAAAGTAAAAATTACCTGTAACAGAGAGAGGTAATAGAAAACAGCAGAGACACGACAGTGACACAGAGACAGCAGCACAGCAATGCATACAAAAGTGTGACAGAGAAACAAGTGACAGGATTAAAGAGAGAGTGAAGACTGCAGTGTAGTGTCTGGAGAGATAGTGTGACAGCAGCTGGCAGACAAGATTCTGAGGAGACAGTGGTGAAGAAACCTTAAAAAGACATGGGCAGAATGCAGAGTGTTGTGTGAGGACATTTCTTGCAAGTTAATGCTAATAAACTGTATCGCATATTTGTTTCTTGAACTAGGCCTGATCCTAGCAGGCTGAAGATATATAATAGGCCTATCTATACTCTTTCTGCTAAAAGAGAAGCTTATGAATGTGTTTTGTCTCTGAACTTTTTATACTTATGATTTAATACAAATATTTCTTAAAAAGAACTTGATTGGTGTCTGGAGGATTTCTTTACAGTTCAAGCATTTCAGAGGTGTTACACCTTTATAAAGATTCTGTATGTCTAACGATGTCAAATATCTCTGTTCCACAATTAAAGGAAAGATCCAAGAGAAAAAAAAGAAAGTTCTACTTACCCGGGGCTTCCACCAGTCCCTGGCAGCTGATATGTCCCTCGCCGCCACTCCGGTGTCCTGGGGACCCCTCCATTGTAGATGCCAACCTTGCTAGGTCGGCATCTTCTGCGCCTGCGCGAGAGCGCAGCTGCGCCACTCGTGATGGCGCTCACGTGGTGTGGAACGTGCCGACCTGGCGAGGTTGGTACTTGCAAAGGAGGGGACCCCAGGACACCGGAGCTGCGGCGAGGGACATATCAGCTGCCAGGGGCTGGAGGAAGCCCCAGGTAAATAGAACTTGTATTTTTTCCCTCAGATCTTCCCTTTAAGGCTCCTATCTCACCATCGACTATTAGTCCAGGTGATAACTGATGCCATAAATTGCCACTCCTCTGCTACTTACAACAGATATACAGCTTCTCTATGGGATACATACGGGACCGGTTTAAGGGGCCCAGGGACAAACATAAATGAGGGCCCCCCTAGCCCCTTCCATGGGTCCCCCTAAACCCCCCATGGCTTTCCGGGACCCCCTCACATGCAGCAGCATTAATCACTCACTCACTATCCCAGCAGGCGGCAGCTGCACCCTCCGGGCACTGTTCAGCCTGCTGTCTGAGGGGGCCCTGGGGAGCAGTGGAGGGAGACAACTTGGCGGGGTCTGGCGGTATAGGGACCCCTGCAGAGGTCAGGGGCCCTGGGGCAATTGACACCTTTGCCTCTATGGCAGCACTGGCCCTGTTTACATAACTTGTGACTCCTTATGAGATCTGTTCATTGCTAACTGGACAGTGAACGTTCCCATTTTATAAATAGGAGCCGTTCTCACTTGTCACGCTGCAATGGATTCGCAGGATCTGTGCAGTCTGCGATAATCCTGGGCAGGCAGATGTACTCCCCCACAATTAATTTAAAGATAAGCAGCGTCTCTTCCTTGGAACTAATATCCCACCATGGAGAGGAGGCTAACCAATACAGTAAGCTTATATCAAATGGATTGTTCAATGGTCACACAGCCTCGCAAAGTATACCAAGTTGCCATTTATTATATCAAAATTTCATAAGAGACACCAGGCCTCACATAGATGTAAATACCACATAGTAATTCATCACAGTAGAAAAAACACACATTTAAAAACAATGATCGGATTGCATATTGACGCAGACAGCGTTATCAAACCATGACATGTCATAAGGGTTTGATTCAGTGGATGTAAAGGCAGATTTTATCTGGCCAGATAGTAAAAAGCTGCCACACTCAACTTCCGTCCGCGCACTCACTCATCACACATACATGTGCCATATGTCTAATGGTGGGGGGCCCCCTTTAAAGGAATCAATATCTCCAGCAGTTCAGTCCACAGAAGAATGACATAGGGACTTGCAATGTCTGCCGTTAGTTGTACAACATGAGGGATTAGCTCTCACCAAGACTTGCTCACGTAGGTATCTAGTCACTGGAACTCCGCTGCCACCTGCAATGTGGTCCAGACCGCTTGGAGGACTTAAAAACGTTGTGCTACCGGCTCCAACTGCCCGCTCACTCCACCGCGGAGGACGCCAAGCCGGAGTTCCGTGACTCACGTGTGTGAATGAGTGCTGCAGGACACGCAGCTGCGTCAGCTCCGCCCACCGACGCGTTTCACGTCCGCATTGGACGTTTCATCAGGGTGTGGTTTTGCAACATAGACGTCACCTCTTATATGGAACTGAAACTCCGCCTTTAGCATCACATTGCCATGACAGCCATTCAGATTTTAAACACGGCATGGTACATGCAACGCGGACTATTTTAGTTACATTTCGCATTATGACAGTGTGAATGTGGGTTAAGGGTGAGCACCACCCGTCCATTAGCGCCCATATCAGCGTCATTCAGGACCGTCCATTATCTCATTTGATTCATACTGATTGCAGTCCAACCGTACTCTTTATGATCGCATATATAAGTAGAAGTTCATTTCCATGATGTTTCCATTTGATCACCATTATTCCCATTCCATCAGAGCGAGCAGTTTTGTTTCATCATATATACAGAGCACCAGTCCCATCAGACTTATTCTTATCATTTTACATGTATATCCATGCATATTCATATGCATAGACACGGGGGCATCGACAACAAGCACACAATGTCTCTGATGGCATCATGATCACTCACTGCGGGTCCATTCAGACGCCATGCTTTACCCATCCATATGGATCACTCAAGATAGGGGAGGAAATATATTTATTGTGAAAGGATAACTCCTTCCACAAAATACGTACAACTGTATAGGTTCTACCCTACATGGAGTACTATTTCATAGATGAAAAGGTTTTTTTTTAAAGGGTTAATACCTCGACTCATCAGTTATATTTATTAGCTCTCAGAAAGGGGGAAAGATCCAATTCAGCATTTAGCCCACTGGGCACCACCGTGTTAAGTTTAAAGATCCACATTGCCTCCTTACAATAGAGTATTTCGTCAAAGTCACCCCGTCTATTAGATATTTTTAGTTTATAGATCCCCTTGACCGTGGTGCCACTTAGACTATTTTGATGATGCTCCTTATAATGATCATAAATAACCCCAATTGATTTACCTTTGGTTATCTTTGCAAAATGTTCGAGTACCCGCTCCTTTAGGGCCCTTTTGGTCTTACCGATGTATTTGAGCCCGCAGGGACATTGTATCATGTATACCACCTTTGTGGTGTCACAATTGATAAAAGAATTGATAGAGTACTCCTTGTCACCATTGCTAGTCTCAAACACATCGGCTCGATCCACATGTGGGCACAGTTTACACTTGGAGCATTTAAACATCCCCGTTGGTTTCCTACTGTCAAGCCATGTTGAGGGACCTTTCATTAGTTCACTATGTACTAGTCTGTCTTTCAGGTTAGGTGCTCGTCTAGCTGTTAATAATGGTCTGGGTCCAACTATCTTGGCCACCTCTTTGTCTGAGGTAAGTATTGGCCAAAATTTATTCAATAATTCACGTAAATTGTTCCAATGGGCTCCAAAGCCGGTCACAAGGCGCATATGTCCCCCCTCCTCATCCCTAGGCGGCATCCCTCCTGGCATTAGCAACTGTTTTCTGTCCAATTCCCACGCTCGCCGCAGGGCATTTCGAAGCAATGAATGCGCGTAACCGCGATCGCGGAAGCGTTGGTACATACTGCGGGCTTCCTTTCTGAAGTCCTCATCTCTACAACAATTCCTCCGAAGGCGGAGGAACTGTCCATATGGGATTCCTTTCTTCAGGGACGACGGATGGTGACTGGTTGCATGTAGGACAGTGTTGCCAGCCGTGGGTTTACGAAATGTCGTTGTGACAATTGTCTCGCCCTCAATTTTCAGCAAGAGATCCAAAAAGGAAATCTCTATGCCGGATGAAAAGGTCAAACGAATGTTTTTAGTATTATTGTTCAACTTGAACATAAATTGTGCCAATTCAGCAGCAGTGCCCGTCCATACCACCATCACGTCGTCAATGAATCTTATCCAGAGGGCGACGTGTGCACCGTACTCAGGGCTGGGATATACCTGTTCCCGTTCCCAGAGTCCTAAATGTAAACAAGCATAGGCCGGTGCACACGACGCCCCCATTGAAGTTCCCCGCAGCTGTTGATAGAACTGCCCTTCAAAAACGAAGCAATTTCGGGTAAGGATTAGCTTCATGGCCTCCACTATAAAAGCATTATGGGCCGTAGAGGAGGGATGCCGCTCACGGAGGAAGAAGGACATAGCCCGGAGCCCCTCCTCTTGGGGAATCGACGTGTAGAGCGATTCCACGTCGATCCCGACAAGGATGGACCCCGGGGGTACCCTGAAGCCGGCCAGGACACCCAGGACATCACGTGTGTCTTGTATATAGGACGGTAGGGCCTGGACTAGCGGGCAAACTTTTTTGTCCACATACTGTCCCAAACGCTGAGTTGGACTACCAATCGCCGAGACGATTGGTCGTCCTGGCGGATTGACCGTAGATTTATGTATCTTAGGAATCACATACAATGTTGGTACATTGTAAGTAACCACAGACAGGTACTCAAATTCTTTCTTAGTCAGGATTTTTTCAAATAGACCCTCATCAAGGAGGCAATTGACCTGTCTCTTAATTACCGGGAATGGATTCTCACGGAGTTTTTGATATGTGCTAGTATCTTGCAATTGTCGCTGAATCTCCTGTACATATTTTTCCACCAGTCCCTGGCAGCTGATATGTCCCTCGCCGCCACTCCGGTGTCCTGGGGACCCCTCCATTGTAGATGCCAACCTTGCTAGGTCGGCATCTTCTGCGCCTGCGCGAGAGCGCAGCTGCGCCGCTCGTGATGGCGCTCACGTGGTGTGGAACGTGCCGACCTGGCGAGGTTGGTACTTGCAAAGGAGGGGACCCCAGGACACCAGAGCTGCGGCGAGGGACATATCAGCTGCCAGGGGCTGGAGGAAGCCCCAGGTAAATAGAACTTGTATTTTTTCCCTCAGATCTTCCCTTTAAGGCTCCTATCTCACCATCGACTATTAGTCCAGGTGATAACTGATGCCATAAATTGCCACTCCTCTGCTACTTACAACAGATATACAGCTTCTATATGGGATACATACGGGACCGGTTTAAGGGGCCCAGGGACAAACATAAATGAGGGCCCCCCTAGCCCCTTCCATGGGTCCCCCTAAACCCCCCATGGCTTTCCGGGACCCCCTCACATGCAGCAGCATTAATCACTCACTCACTATCCCAGCAGGCGGCAGCTGCACCCTCCGGGCACTGTTCAGCCTGCTGTCTGAGGGGGCCCTGGGGAGCAGTGGAGGGAGACAACTTGGCGGGGTCTGGCGGTATAGGGACCCCTGCAGAGGTCAGGGGCCCTGGGGCAATTGACACCTTTGCCTCTATGGCAGCACTGGACCTGTTTACATAACTTGTGACTCCTTATGAGATCTGTTCATTGCTAACTGGACAGTGAACGTTCCCATTTTATAAATAGGAGCTGTTCTCACTTGTCACGCTGCAATGGATTCGCAGGATCTGTGCAGTCTGCGATAATCCTGGGCAGGCAGATGTACTCCCCCATATAGCCTATGGGGGGTCATGCATCTTCATCGGGCTACAGTCAGACCATCGGAGCGGACACTACACCATCTGCTCCTGCGCAAGTAGGAACCGAGCCTTAAAGAGGAACTCCAGTGAAAATAATGTAGTAAAAAAAGTGCTTCATTTTTTACCATAATTATGTATAAATGATTTAGTCAGTGTTTGCTCATTGTAAAATCTTTCCTCTCCCAGATTCACATTCTGACATGTATCACATGGTGACATTGTTACTGTGGGCAGGTTATGTAGCTGTTTCTAGCTGTTCTGGCTGTTATACAGCTCTAAACAGCCATTTCCTGTCTGTGAACATTGTTACATTGTGGCAGTTTGCCAGGAGTACTGCGGTATTCAGAGCCTCTAGTGGGAGTGGTTTCAGCACAAAATCAGTCACACAGCGCCCCCTGATGGTCTGTTTGTGAAAATCATTCTATTTCTCATGTAAAAGAGGGTATCAGCTACTGATTGGGATAAAGTTCAATTCTTGGTTGGAGTTTCTCTTTAAGGTGCGTGCACACGCACTACAGCAATGAATGACGTGTCCGTCAGACTCTCCCGCTGGGCCGCCGTTCCAGCGACAGTAGTGCATGTGTACAGTCTGTCTGCAGACTAAGGCTGTTTCTGAACGTTCCGCTCAGCCCATCGTTCATTGTCGTAGTGCATGTGTACGCACCTTTAGAGGATCAGCAGGAATGCCAAGCAACTGGTATTGTTTAAGAGGAAATAAATATAGCATCCTCCGTATCCCTCTCACCTCAGGTGTCCTGTAACTATACACAACAAGCTGTACTGTAGATAACATAAAAGTCACCACAATCACATTGTCTCACCTATTTACAAAGATCATTTCATGTGCATATGTACAAAGCCATATCACCTGTGAATCTATAGAAAGGTCACAGACAGTAAATTACATTAATTGCTTTTAGATGAATTGCTTTTCCTATTTCAGATTAGCACACAATGATCTGTTTGACACTGGTATGTTTGTTATTGTTTCCCCCTGCAGTGCTGCTTGTTCTTATCACACTAACCTTCCTCAATAAAGTCCTCTAGAGTTGTATATTGATGTGTGCTATAAAGTAATCTATGGGGCTAATTGAAACTGTTATCAGTAAACAAAGGTTTGCTGTTGTAGTACCAGGAGACTCTACTAATGCTAAACAGGTCAGGAGATGGCCAGGAAATCTCTATGGCCCAGTGCACACCGAGCGGTTTTTGATGCGATCCGCCAGCCGCATCCGCCTGTCAAACCGCTCGGTTAATGTATCTCAATGAGGATTGTAGCAAACCGCAAACGTGCCTCCTGCTGCACGTTTGCGGTTTGCAGAAGCGTTTCTGCCTCAATGTAAAGGATAGGAAAAACGCAAACCGCTCTGAAAAACACTACTTCAGAGCAGTTTTGCAGGCGTTTTTGTTACAGAAGCTGTTCAGTACAGCTTTTACTGTAACAATTTGTGTAATCTGCTACACAAAAACGCAGCCAAAACCGCTAGGCATGTTTATCCGCTCTAAACATGCCTAGAATCGCACTGAAATCTGCTCCCAAAACCGCTAGCGTTTTGCAGATCTGCTATCGGTTTTGGTGTGCACTGGGCCTATCTCTAAAGCTCATGACTACCAAAAAGCAGTAGGAAATTATAAGAGACTTACAGAGAACAAAAAGCCCTCTTACTGAAAGAAAGCTATGTAAAATATAAGAAGGCACATTAATATTTAGTGTGTCAATAATGATATCCCTATCCATTCAGATTAATGTTAATGTACAGAACTTTGCTTTCAGTTTACATTTGGCTTGGCATTAATTGATGTCTTAACCCTTTAGCAGGCAATTTATTTAGCGGCTTGCAAGTGCTCCAGGCCAATTTGTTTTAGCATATTTCTTATTTACTACATTTCCTTGCTAATAATTAGTACTGCTGTAATGCGTATTTATGGCCACTTGTCACTAGGGAGCAATGTGAGACAATAACAGAGGTCTTCTGCTTTCAGTTTCTATATTGTCTGCTAGCAGAGAGACATCAAAGCATTCAAAGAATTTACAGCACAACCAGTTCTGAAGGCTGAGGTCAAAAGCAGTGCACTTATCTCAAATTTGATCATTCCTTTGAAGCTACTAATGGGTTAAAGTCCACCTAGGTGAAAAAGACAATACAATTATTGTAAACCCCATTCTAATTTACGACCGAATTAGGAATTGAAAGGGTAAGTAACCTACCCCTTTGCCGGTAAATAGGCATTCTTTTTAAACTCTGCCCCTATCGGTAAAACTGCCATGGCGGTTTTTCTGTGAAGCTTCTCTGTAGAAGTCTGGAGCTTTGTGGGGTCTATGTTGCCATGGACCCCTGAGCTGTGGCCAGGACAAGGCAACACAGGTGGGGGTGGCCACAGAGCCCTGTACTTCTTTGTAGAGGCTTTGGGCAAAAACCACCAAAGGGGGTTTGCCTATGGGACTGTGGGGGGAGGGAAGCCTAGCGATACTAGGGTATCTGTAAATATTAGAATCCCATTATAGATGCATTCACACGTTTAGTTTAGGATTTTTTGGGTCCATTCAGATGTTCTTTAAAGAGGATCTGTACTAACAAAAAATGCCCCTGGGTATTCACCTTGGGAGGGGGAAGCCTCTGGATCCTATCGAGGCTTCCCCCGTCCTCCTTCGTCCCACGGTGGTCTCGCTGCAGGTCCAGGAACGGCAGTCATGTAAATACCTTCCTGGCTCCAGCGCAGTAGCGGCTCTCGGCTCCAAAATAGGAGGAAATAGCCAATCCCAGTCGGGTCCGCTCTACTGTGCAGCAGAGTAGGCCCGACCGGGATCGGCTATTTCCGTTTTTTTCCAAGCCGAAAGCCGCAACAGCGCCCCCTGCTGGAACAGGAAAAGGTAAATATTGCACAGCCTGACAAATTGTCGGCTGTGCATTCAGTGGGCTGCAGCGAGACCACCATGGAACGGAGGAGGACGGGGAGGCCTCGATAGGATCCAGAGGCCTCCCACTCCCGAGGTGAGTACCACCCAGGGGCATTCTTTTTTTTTGTACAGAGTTTCTTTAAAGCAAACCTGTGAGGTTTGCTACAGGCAATTACGAATACTTACCTTGGGGGGCGGAAGCCTCTGGATCCTGGAGAGGGTCCCCCTGTCCTCCTCCACTGGAACAATCCAGAGCTGGGACCCTAGAAGCCTAGCCAGGCTGCACCTGCGCAGTAGCACAGACTAGAGTTGGGCCGAACGGTTCGCCTGCGAACGGTTCCATGCGAACTTCAGTGGTTCGCGTTCGCGTCCCGCAGGCGAACCTTTGCGGAAGTTCGGTTCGCCCCATAATGCACATGGAGGGTCAACTTTGACCCTCTACATCACAGTCAGCAGGCCCAGTGTAGCCAATTAGGCTACACTAGCCCCTGGAGCCCCACCCCCCCTTATATAAGGCAGGCAGCGGCGGCCATTACGGCCACTCGTGTGCCTGCATTAGTCAGAGTAGGGCGAGCTGCTGCAGACTGTCTCTCAGGGAAAGATTAGTTAGGCTTAGCTTGTTCCTGTCTGGCTGCATACCTGTTCTGTGAACCCACCACTGCATACCTGTGCTGTGAACCCACCACTGCATACCTGTGCTGTGAACCCACCACTGCTTACCTGTTCTGTTCAGTGGACCCGCCACTGTATACCTGTTCATTGAACCCACCACTGCATACCTGTGCTGTGAACCCACCACTGCATACCTGTGCTGTGAACCCACCACTGCATACCTGTGCTGTGAACCCACCACTGCATACCTGTTCTGTTCAGTGGACCCGCCACTGCATACCTGTTCTGTTTAGTGAACCCGCCACTGCATACCTGTTCTGTTCAGTGGACCCACCGCATCAGTGTGCATACCTGTGCAGTTAAGTGAACCCGCCACTGCATACCTGTTCTGTTCAGTGGACCCGCCACTGCATACCTGTTCTGTTTAGTGAACCCGCCACTGCATACCTGTTCTGTTCAGTGAACCCACCGCATCAGTGCGCATACCTGTGCAGTTAAGTGAACCCGCCACTGCATACCTGTTCTGTTCAGTGAACCGCCACTGTATACCTGTTCTGTTTAGTGAACCCGCCACTGCATACCTGTTCTGTTCAGTGGACCCGCCACTGCATACCTGTTCTGTTCAGTGAACCCACCGCATCAGTGCGCATACCTGTGCAGTTAAGTGAACCCGCCACTGCATACCTGTTCTGTTCAGTGGACCCGCCACTGCATACCTGTTCTGTTTAGTGAACCGCCACTGTATACCTGTTCTGTTTAGTGAACCCGCCACTGCATACCTGTTCTGTTCAGTGGACCCACCGCATCAGTGCGCATACCTGTGCAGTTAAGTGAACCCGCCACTGCATACCTGTTCTGTTCAGTGGACCCGCCACTGCATACCTGTTCTGTTTAGTGAACCGCCACTGTATACCTGTTCTGTTTAGTGAACCCGCCACTGCATACCTGTTCTGTTCAGTGGACCCGCCACTGTGTATACCTGTTCATTGAACCCACCACTGCATACCTGTGCTGTGAACCCACCACTGCATACCTGTGCTGTGAACCCACCATTGCATACCTGTGCTGTGAACCCACCACTGCATACCTGTTCTGTTCAGTGGACCCGCCACTGCATACCTGTTCTGTTTAGTGAACCGCCACTGTATACCTGTTCTGTTTAGTGAACCCGCCACTGCATACCTGTTCTGTTCAGTGGACCCACCGCATCAGTGCGCATACCTGTGCAGTTAGGTGAACCCGCCACTGCATACCTGTTCTGTTCAGTGGACCCGCCACTGCATACCTGTTCTGTTTAGTGAACCCGCCACTGCATACCTGTTCTGTTCAGTGGACCCACCGCATCAGTGCGCATACCTGTGCAGTTAAGTGAACCCGCCACTGCATACCTGTTCTGTTCAGTGGACCCGCCACTGCATACCTGTTCTGTTTAGTGAACCGCCACTGTATACCTGTTCTGTTTAGTGAACCCGCCACTGCATACCTGTTCTGTTCAGTGGACCCACCGCATCAGTGCGCATACCTGTGCAGTTAAGTGAACCCGCCACTGCATACCTGTTCTGTTCAGTGGACCCGCCACTGCATACCTGTTCTGTTTAGTGAACCCGCCACTGCATACCTGTTCTGTTCAGTGGACCCGCCACTGCATACCTGTTCTGTTTAGTGAACCGCCACTGTATACCTGTTCTGTTTAGTGAACCCGCCACTGCATACCTGTTCTGTTCAGTGGACCCGCCACTGCATACCTGTTCTGTGAACCCGCCACTGTATACCTGTTCTGTTCAGTGAACCCACCGCATCAGTGCGCATACCTGTGCAGTTAAGTGAACCCACCTACCTACGTGAGTGCACGCAGTGTGATATACCACTCCGTGCATACCCGATATGGACAAAACAGGTAGAGGAAGAGGTAGTGGCAGAGCCAGAGGAAGGCCACCCGGCAGGTCTGCGCGAGGTCGTGTAAATGTAATTTCGTGTGGACCTGGCCCACAGTACAGTGCTCGGAAGAAGGCACGTCCCATCACCTCCCAAGATTGTCAGGACGTGGTTGAGTATTTAGCGACACAGAACACCTCATCTTGCTCAGCCACCAGTGCTACTACTAGCACCACTTCCGCTGCATTTGACACTTCGCAAGAATTATTTAGTGGTGAAATCACTGATGCACAGCCATTGTTGTTACAGCCAGATGAATTTTCACCAGCTCATATGTCTGAGTTACGCGGCAACATTATGGATGTAACGTGTAAGGAGGATGAAGGACCTACTGATGTTGGTGCATGTTTGGATTTGTCTGAGGCAAGCGAAGCTGGGCAGGATGATTACGATGATGACGATGATAGGGATCCTCTGTATGTACCCAATAGAGGAGATGAAGAGGGGGACAGTTCAGAGGGGGAGTCAGAGAGTAGGAGGAGGAGAGAAGTTGCTGAAAGAAGCTGGGGCAGCTCTTCGTCAGAAACAGCTGGTGGCAGTGTCCGGCACCATGTATTGCCACCTATGTACAGCCAGCCAACTTGCCCTTCAGCATCAGCTGCTGAGGTCCCCATAGTGCCCACATCCCAGGGTGGCTCAGCGGTGTGGAAATTTTTTAATGTGTGTGCCTCAGATCGGACCAAAGCCATCTGTTCGCTCTGCCAACAAAAATTGAGCCGTGGAAAGGCCAACACTCACGTAGGGACAAGTGCCTTACGAAGGCACCTGGAGAAAAGGCACAAACAGCAATGGGATGGCCACCTGAGCAAAAGCAGCAGCAGCACACAAAAGCAAAGCCACCCTCCTTCTCCTCTTCCTCCTCCATCAGGTGCATT
Organism: Hyperolius riggenbachi; assembly: GCF_040937935.1. Classification (NCBI taxonomy): domain Eukaryota; kingdom Metazoa; phylum Chordata; class Amphibia; order Anura; family Hyperoliidae; genus Hyperolius; species Hyperolius riggenbachi. The sequence goes on from NC_090649.1 coordinate 135,067,258, forward strand.
ATCTGCTTCTGCCGCTTTCTCCCTTCCACCTTCACAGGCACCCTCCTCCACTCCGCCTCTGCCCTTGAGCGGTTCCTGCTCCTCTGCCCACAGCAGCAGTCAGGTGTCCGTGAAGGAAATGTTTGAGCGGAAGAAGCCAATTTCGGCCAGTCACCCCCTTGCCCGGCGTCTGACAGCTGGCGTGGCTGAACTGTTAGCTCGGCAGCTGTTACCATACCGGCTGGTGGACTCTGAGGCCTTCCGTAAATTTGTGGCCATCGGAACACCGCAGTGGAAGATGCCAGGCCGCACTTATTTTTCGAGAAAGGCCATACCCCAACTGCACCGTGAAGTTGAGAGGCAAGTGGTGTCATCTCTTGCGAAGAGCGTTGGGTCAAGGGTACACCTGACCACGGATGCCTGGTCTGCCAAGCACGGGCAGGGCCGCTACATTACCTACACAGCCCATTGGGTGAACCTGGTGGTGAACGATGGCAAGCAGGGCGCAGCGGACCAAATTGTGACACCTCCACGGCTTGCAGGCAGGCCTCCTGCCACCTCCTCTCCTCCTGCTACATGCTCTTCGCTGTCCTCCTCCTCCTTGGCTGAGTGGCAGTTCTCCTCTCCAGCTACACAGCCCCAGCTCCGCAGGGCCTATGCTGCATGCCAGGTACGACGGTGTCACGCCATCTTAGACATGGCTTGTCTCAAAGCGGAGAGTCACACTGGAGCAGCTCTCCTGGCTGCTCTTAAGAAACAGGTGGATGAGTGGCTGACCCCGCACCACCTGGAGATAGGCAACGTGGTGTGCGACAACGGCAGCAATCTGCTTGCCGCTTTGCATATGGGGAAGCTGACACACATACCCTGCATGGCACATGTCATGAATCTAGTGGTTCAAAGATTTGTGGCAAAGTACCCTGGCTTAGCGAATGTCCTGAAGCAGGCCAGGAAGTTCTGTGGGCATTTGAGGCGGTCTTACACAGCCATGGCACGCTTTGCGGAAATTCAGCGCAAAAACAACATGCCGGTGAGACGCCTCATTTGCGATAGCCCGACTCGCTGGAACTCGACCCTGCTCATGTTCTCCCGCCTGCTAGAACAGAAGAAAGCCGTGACCCACTACCTCTACAACTACAGTAGAATGAAACAGTCTGGGAAGATGGGGATGTTCTGGCCCGACAACTGGACACTGAAGGAGAATGCATGCAGGCTCATGCGGCCGTTTGAGGAGGTGACCAACCTGGTGAGCCGCAGTGAGGGCACCATCAGCGACTTAATTCCCTACGCTTACTTCTTGGAGCGTGCTGTGCGTAGAGTGGCGGATGAAGCTGTGAATGAGCGTGACCAGGAACCGTTACGGCAGGAACAGGCATGGGACCAATTTTCATCAGACCCAGCTGTTTCCTCAACACCTGCGGCAGCACAGAGGGGGGAGGAGGAGGAAGAAGAGAAGTCGTGTGCAGAAGACGAATCAGACTCAGAGGATGATGAGCAAGGTGTTTCTTTGGGGGAGGAGGAGGAGGAGGGGACAGCGGCAGGAGAACAACCTCAGCAGGCATCGCAAGGGGCTTGTGCTGCTCAACCTTCCCGTGGTATTGTTCGCGGCTGGGGGGAGGAGGTTGACTTACCTGACGTCACTGAGGAAGAGCAAGAGGAGATGGAGGGTACTGGATCCGACTTTGTGCAGATGTCGTCTTTTATGCTGTCCTGCCTGTTGAGGGACCCCCGTATAAAAAACCTCAAGGGGAATGAGCTGTACTGGGTGGCCACACTACTAGACCCTCGGTACAGGCACAAAGTGGCGGACCTGTTACCAACTCACCGGAAGGTGGAAAGGATGCAGCACATGCAGAACCAGCTGTCAACTATGCTTTACAATGCCTTTAAGGGTGATGTGACGGCACAACGCCAGCAAGGTACCACTGCCACTAATCCTCCTCCCGTGTCCACGCAGTCAAAGACAGGACGCTCCAGCGATCTCATGGTGATGTCGGACATGCGGACGTTCTTTAGTCCAACGCCTCGCCGTAGCCCTTCCGGATCCACCCTCCACCAACGCCTGGAACGGCAGGTAGCCGACTACCTGGCCTTAAGTGTGGATGTAGACACTGCTGTGAACAGCGATGAGGAACCCTTGAACTACTGGGTGCGCAGGCTTGACCTGTGGCCAGAGCTGTCCCAATTTGCCATCCAACTTCTCTCCTGCCCTGCCGCAAGCGTCCTCTCAGAAAGGACCTTCAGCGCAGCTGGAGGCATTGTCACAGAGAAGAGAAGTCGCCTAAGTCACAAAAGTGTTAAGTACCTCACCTTTATCAAAATGAATGAGGCATGGATCCCGGAGGGCTGCTGCCCGCCCCAAGACTAAGTCAGTCCCCGCACATACAGCATCTCTGCCTGCACGCTGTGTGACTGGCTGCCTGGCCTGCCCCAAGAAGACTAAGTCGCTCCCAGTCCCTCCACACAGCATGTCTGCCTGCAGGCCGCTTGACTACCTTCTCCGCCACCACCAACAGGGTCCGGGACTCCAGGCGGATTGCTGAATTTTTTAGGCCGCTGCTAGCAGCGGCCGCTGTAATAATTTTTCGGGTGCGTGTACATGACTGCCTAATTTTTCTGGCTGCACTGCGGGCAGCTGCAACAACAAAAGAAAAGGCATGTACATGCGCCCATTCCCCTTCGTGATCATTACCTTGCCGTGGTGAAGGGGCTTGCGTATCACAATGGAGCAATGACCGGCGCCTAGATGAGTGTCTCGGGGGGCACACCCACGATAATAAGGTCGTTGCCTCATTGTGGTCAGACCAAATTTGATCAGCTGGAAAGTCACTGTTCTGTCATTCAGCTACATCAGCCAGGTGACCATATGGGCTGTAAAGCCACCAAAACCTGCACTCTCGCCATGGTGCGCACCAGTAAAGCACGGCCGTCACTACACAAACAGCTGTTTGCGGTGCGTTACACGATGAGTTTGGTGTGTCAGTGTGAAGCAGTACCTTAATTACACTACCTGATTGATGTATACACATGCAAGATGTTTGAAAGCACTTTAGGCCTGTCATTTAGCATTCAATGTGATTTCTGCCCTTAAAACGCTGCTTTGCGTCAAATCCAGATTTTTCCCGGGGAATTTTGGCATGTATCCCACTCCGCCATCCCCCCCTCCAGGTGTTAGACCCCTTGAAACATCTTTTCCATCACTTTTGTGGCCAGCATAATTATTTTTTTTTTTCAAAGTTCACATCCCCATTGAAGTCTATTGCGGTTCGCGAACTTTAACGCGAACCGAACCTTTCGCGAAAAGTTCGCGAACCCGGTTCGCGAACCGAAAATCGGAGGTTCGGCCCAACACTAGCACAGACCCCGCTCAGGGCTCCAGCTGAAAAATGCAAGCCGATCGGGTCCGTGCTACTAAGAAGGTGCGAGCTTGTCGACAATCGCCTTTTCAGGGGTCTCAGCACTGGTATGTGCAGGTGAAGGAGGACAGATCATGGAGAGGCTCCCCCCTCCCAAGGTGAGTACCCAATAGGGATACTTTTTTTCCCTACATGTACACAGAAACTTTAAGTATATTAATAATTTAAAGTCTTAGCTCAGTTATGCTAATACAATCTATACAGTGTGAAATATATCATAATTTTGGCCTCTTTTTGCTGGTGAATGGAGCTTCGGATCACGGCCTTATAATTACAGTAGGAAATCCAAGCGCAGATCACCACTATTAAAAAAGCTGATTGACTCTTAGGTGCAGCAACACCCTTTGCATCCCTCTGCTACTGATTTTAGCCATCAGCTGCCTCTGCATAAAAACTTGCTTGTTTCTGCCAGCCTGATCAGACTAGCAGCTCTTTTGCCCTCCTGCAATGGAACAGACTTGACCATTGGCAATGCAGACTATACGTGGTAGTGTTTCAGCAGACATTTGTTGGGTGAGTACAGAATGATGCAGCAATGAATTAAAGCGGACACAACCCAAACCAAACATTTTTTTAATTCAAAATATTTAGTTGCACCACTCTGACACATACAAAGATAAATAAACACTCCTTCAAGCCTATGAGCATTTCAGTGCATGCTTTTCACCCTTCTCTTTTCATAACTAGGGTTATACAGGTGGCAGCCATTACTTCTTAGCTTAGTAGGAGGTTTTAGATCATGAGTGTGAAATCTTGTATTTTTAATTTGGGTCCACTTTAAGAACCATCATTCAGCATCAGCAACCATTTATACACATACAAGACGCTTAGGCTGGGTTCCCCTTTCCAGGACACGGGGTGCACAATGGGAGCAGATACACTGTGCTCCATCGCGTGTCCGTTGACATGTTTCCACTACCCATGATTGTGTATTTGTTCCACTGTCGCTACTGTGTCTCCGCCGGCGTTCTGGTTGCTTGGCTCCACTGCAAGGGCACTAGGCCAATATATAGACTGGAGTCTTGACAAAAGCAGGCTCTCATTGGATTTCAATGAGAATCCTGCCTAGCAACAAGCAGGATTCTCACTGGTCCACCACTGGTGAACCAATGAGAATCTTCTGTGTTGCTAGGCAGGCTTCTTATTGGTTTTTACAATCCAATGGGAGCGTGCTTCCGCCAGAGACTCTGATCTATATAAAGGCAGCTTGCCCCCTACCGTGAAGCAGAGCATTATCGCAGGTGCGGCTAAGGATGAGAGATGACAGAAGGCACAGACGACAGGTGAGTAGGCGACCAGCCTCTTTAAGGGAAGGTGTGGGCAGTAAGAAAAAAAAAGCCCCTGGAACCAAGTGTGTGCGGAGCCTTTAATACAGGATCCATGAACATGTCAGTTTCTCCGATATGGAAACCGTCAGGTTTGTTTTGCTAGTGGGAACAGGGCCTACACCCATCCAGACAGATCCAGCTATCAGCAGACAGCAGAGGCAGGCCACAGTTTCAGAGCTAATAGCTGAATGGATCAACACTGGCAAATGATGGCAACCATAATTAAATGTCCATGGTTACCATTACATAGGATATCAATAAATAAGCCAAATGTTCCAATTACTATCTCTCCTATGAATGCAGTTGTCAGTCCCCTCATCCTTATGACTCTGGACAGTATTGCTTAAAGTGGGATAAAACTCTGACATAACATTCAATAAAAATGATTTTTCCTACTTTTTATTACCCATACAGTTATCATTTTTGCTTCTGTGCTCAAGTAATATTGTCTGTTTATCTGCTCTGAAAGCTGCCATTGCATCTTATTGCAGAGCTGCTGTATTTGTATACACCTCTTGATATGGCCAGAAGCTTTCCAATGAAGAACACAGTGCTGTGTTTAACTGTTTGAACACTGTTCTGCTATAATTTTTTAGTGGTAGTAGACTTTATACTGTAAATAATCTTTTAGAACAAAGAGGAAATTCTGAGTTTCATATCCCTTTAACTACACCAAATGCTGCAAGTCTCTTGATGTACAGTATATAGCCAGCACTATGGAAATCAGGGTTATAAATACCCAAACCCTCCATTTTCAGTCGAAAACACTGAGCTGCATATTAGAGATCCTTTTTTTACCGCTCCTGAAGTGTTCTGCAATAAGCACATGCTGTAACTTGCCTGTGTGATGAATGCAACTCTGCCTAAATGACCCTTTTATTATAGCTAGTCAGTTTTATTTGCAATGATACAGTTCTATTTCCATTACTGTGGGAAAAATAAAGCCCTTAAAGGAAAGGTAGTGGCATATTTTAAAGTGAATGGAGAGATAACATTGAAACCCTGACACCAGCTGTAAACCTGTTACTGGAATTTGTGACATTACATTCGAAGGACAAAACCAATGAAGTACTGATTTTCTATAATGTTTCCCTGGTAATGGAATGCGCACACAACTAACTGGCAGCTTGTTTTGCCAATTCTATTTGCATGTAGAATGAGCACCATGAAGATGAGTACTGGTTTTTTTTTTACGTTTAAAGCTTTATTGATGAGATAAAAAAAAAAATTCACAGACATTCGAATGCTTCTGACATAAAAAACACATATAAAAAGATCAAAACAGTTGAACAAAAACATCAAATACTAGTAAGCACTATATCATGGGGTCTCAAAAAGTCTAACAAATTAGGAAGTCAACCCTAATTCTGGGTACACACGATGCATTTTTTTCAGTAGATTTTCCCTCCTATGAATTTCCAAATCGATTTTCCAATCGATTCCCGATTCGATTTGGTTATCTTTTCTTATCCATTTCCATTCACTTCTATGAGAAAACGATCAGAAAAACGATCGAAAATCGGACATGTCGGAAATTATCTATCGAACCATCTATCTAACACAAAATTGTATGGTGTGTACCTAGCGTAAGACTATAAGTCCACGTTAACGAATGATGCACATGTCATAAGAATAATGGGTATAACAAAGGTAACTACTGTTATGGCAGCTTTATAAACAGGTATTTATAAAGCCCGGAGTGAATTATCGACACATGCTTTACATAAGGAAAAAAAGACAATCACTACTGTATTTACACTGAGCCTTTGGCTACGATTAAATAGAGATAAGAAACATGTATGACATCTGTCTATAGTGAGTGTAAAGCATTAAATAGAAGCTTGTTAAGAGAATTAATAGTGGAATTAATACTGAATTGATACTGTTTCTAAAATATTTTATAAAGAAACACATTTTGTAAAATATTTTCAGGCCTGTTTTATGCACGCCTGTACAACATTTGTGCACACTAATGTTGCCCAAACAATACAGCAACGGTCGTTAATGGCAACATACACCGAGCGCGTGCACAAACCTTTAGGGTCCCTTCACAGTCTGCCTGTTGCTGTGTTTTAACGCATTAGAACCACAAAGCAACGGTGGTTAATGGCAAGATGCACTGAGCGTGTGGACAAACCTTTAGGGTGCCTATGTAGTATGCCTGTTGTGCTGCATTGTAACGCGTTATAACCACACAGCAACGGTCCGATTCATATCATCGCTTAGGCCCGGTTCACATTAGCGTTCGCTATCTGGATTTTCCGGATCTGATCCGGACCACATACTGTACAAACGGAACGTACGTTCCGCATAGCAATGTAAAGTCTATGCGGACGTTCACACGTGTCTGTTCCGTACAGTACGGAGCCGGATCGAATCCGGACTCTTTTCCAACATGCGCTATTTTGAGCCGGACCTGAGCCTGACAGCACCATCAGAAACACAGAAACCAATGGGGAACGGAAGGCACAGAACACACTGCCTACAAAAACCTGACGTTCTACCCCACTTCCTATGCGTATCCAAGCGGCCATTTCGGATGGGGACACATGGGCCAAGCATGTCTGGAGTGGAGCAGCAGTGACAGACATGCTGGAGCTGTTTGGCAGATTGTCGGAGGTGGAGGTGAGGCCTACAGCGGAGGAACCTGATTCTGCACGTGCACCAGGTGCACCTTCTGCGGACCCCAACATTTTTTTTTTCAAATTTCGCTATTTTTTGCCCAGGGATCCGGATGGCAGCCTGATACAAACGGACCGGATCCGGATCGGAACCGTACGGTTCTGATCAGGATCAGGTCAGGATCCGATCAGGATCCGGTCCGTTTATTTGCCAAAACGCAAGTGTGAACGGGGCCTTAGGCTCCCTGATGCATCAGGTTCCATCCTAACAACGTGAGCCAAGCTATGTGGTGCCAGACAGCACGCACGTCACGCCTGCATTCTGGCTGCCATCGGGGTACCATGCATTGCGACGCACATTTTGCTGTGAGAGGCCAGTTTTAAAATGCGTTGCGATGTGCTGCTCGTACAAAGCAATGCATTCAGTTAGCCTAGCCTTAAAGGGGAACTGAAGAGAGAGATATATGGAGGCTGTCATGTTTATTTCCTTTTAGACAATACCAGTTGCCTGGCAGCCCTGCTGATTCTCTGCCTCTAATACTATTAGCCATAGCCCCTGAACAAGCATGCAGCAGATCAGGTGTTTCAGTGGTTCAGACTTATAAGTCTGATCTGACAAGACTAGCTGCATGCTTGTTTCTGGTTTTAATCAGATACTACTGCAGAGAAATAGACCAGCAGGGCTGCCAGGCAACTGGTATTGATTAAAAGGAAATAAACATGACAGCCTTTATATACCTCTCTCTTCAGTTCCCCTTTAACCTCTAACTTTGGGAAGGACCATTCCTATGGTCATTCATGTCTGGGGTAAGGAACAGATTGTGACCAATAGCTGTATAGCTTTGCCTGATGAGACTCCACATCCTTCTACGGTACAAGAGAAAGAGAGAGGTTGCCGGGTGATTCTGAGGGGGGAGAGGTCACTATGGGGGATGCTAAAGGGGGGGGGGGGTTAAGGTAGAGGGGTGAGGGGAGGTCACTGGTACTTACTGCTAGGAGTGGGGAGAGGTCACTGGGTGCTTCTGGGGCGAGATGTAACTGCTGGGGGGGGGCAGATTACAAGGTGCATATGAGAGGGAGAGGTCAATGTGGAGGATGCTGGGGGTGGAGAAAGTTCACTGGGGGCAGTGGAAATCTGTCACTGGCTGCTGCTGTGGGGGATGGGGGGCAGAAAGAGTAAGGTTACCAGATGCTTCTGAGAGGGGTGAAGTCACTGTGGGGACTACAGGGTCACTGAGTGCTCCTGGGGCAGGGGTAAAATGTGTCTAGGTGCTGCTGAAGGGTGCAGATGGAGCGAGGTTACCCGGTGCTTCCAAGAGGGGAGAAGTGGCAGTGGGGGATACAGTGGCAATGAGAGGGTGCTGGGGCTGGGGGAGTGAGAGGTCAAAGGTACTGCTGTGGGTAGGGGTGAGTCACTGAGTGCTACTGGGGCAGGGGGAAGATGTCACTGAGTGCTGCTGGGTAGGAGGGGAAGCAGAGAGGGCTACTGGGAGCATCTGAGGTGGGAGAGGTCACTGTAGGGGCTGCTTGGGCTTAATAGTGTGTGTGTGTGTGTGTGTGTGTGTGTGTGTGTGTGTGTGTGTGTGTGTGTGTGTGTGTGTGTGTGTGTGTGTGTGTGTGTGTGTGTGTGTGTGTGTGCGTGCGTGCGTGCGTGCGTGCGTGCGTGCGTGCGTGCGTGCGTGCGTGCGTGCGTGCGTGCGTGCGTGCGTGCGTGCGTGCGTGCGTGTAGGGTCCATGGTCCATGTGAATGTAGGGGCTGCTAGGGGTGAAGAGGGGTCAATGTAGGTGTTGCTGGGGGTGGGGAGAAGTCACTTGTTGCCAGGGAGACAACCTCTTACACATACACAGCCTTTCCACTCTATTCCGAAGTGCCCGGGGCTTTCATCGGGTAGAAGGCGGGGCTTTCGTCGTGTAAGAGGCGGGGCTTCATGGAGCGGGGCTTTGGTCGGGTAAGAGGCGGGGCTTCACGGGGCGGGCCTTTCGTCGGGTAGGAGGCGTGGATTCCCGTGGTCGTGTCACACTATCCTTCTCCAGCCAGGTGGTATCATGCATCCAGTAAATGTACGTGTATCATGTAAAGCAAAGTACCCTCCCGCATGTCCACTCCTGTCTTCTGCACGGTAGGACTCAAGTTGTGTGTGAAGCTGGCAGCACGGGTGCGTGGCCGGAAGTTCCTTCTGCTGCAGGTGGGGGGGCGGGCGCACCGCGGGGACAGCGCTTGGAGGAGCACAGCAGGAAGTAGTATGTGGCTGTGCATGTTTCTAGCCGGTTATTCGACGCGTAGGCACTAGGCAGAAATGATGGTGGAGCAGTTCAGCGCCCCCTGCTGTTGGCCTCGTGTCTGGTAGTTGCATGAGAAAGGCAAGTGCAACGTGTTTCCAAGGCCACGCCTCTTCTAAGCCTAACTTCTCTGCCAAGTAACTGCCAAACGTTCCTGCCACAAACCTGCTCCTATTGCCAGAGACTGCTGCTTGCTAACCCAGCCATGGCTGCTGTATACCAGGTGGCTTCTCTCTATGTTGGTGACCTGCATACAGATGTGACAGAAGCCATGCTTTATGAAAAGTTCTGTCCATTCGGCCCAGTCATCTCCATCCGAGTTTCTCGAGATGTCGCCACTCGGAGATCCCTTGGCTATGCATATATCAATTTCCAGCAGACCGGTGTTGCTGAGAGGGCCATGGAAACTATGAATTTCGAGGTCATTAATGGTAGACCCATCCGGATCATGTGGTGTCAGAGAGATCCAGGACTAAGAAAATCCGGTTTAGGAAATGTCTTCATCAAAAATCTGGACGAGTCGATCAACAGCAAACTATTGAATGACACCTTCTCCTCGTTTGGCAACATTTTGTCTTGCAAGGTTGCCTATGATGACCATGGATCGAAAGGTTATGGGTTCATCCACTTTGAGACTCAGGAAGCAGCTAACAAAGCCATACAGTCCTTGAATGGCATGATCCTGAATGAACGCAGAGTATTTGTTGGTCATTTTAAGACCCGAAAAGAAAGAGAACTAGAGAATGCAGCAAAAGTCACCGGATTTACAAATGTGTATATCAAAAACTTTGGAGAAGACATGGACGATAACAGGCTTAAGGAGATATTTTCTGCTTACGGGACCACATTGAGTGTTAGAGTCATGGTGGATGCTGATGGCCGCTCCCGCGGATTTGGCTTTGTCAACTTCGAAAAGCATGAAGATGCCCAGAAAGCAGTAACAGATCTAAATGGTAAGGAGATGAATGGATGTATTGTCTATGTTGGAAGGGCCAAAAAGAAGGCAGAGCGTCAAAATGAGCTAAGACTGAAGTATGAATTGTTCAAGCAGGAGCTGCGCGCTAAGTTTCATGGTGTGAACTTATATGTGAAGAACCTGAATGATAGCATGGATGACGAGATACTCAGAAAAGAGTTTCAAAAATTTGGCACCATTACAAGTGCAAAAGTAATGAAAGAGTCAGGACACAGCAAAGGTTATGGTTTTGTCTGTTTTTTAACTCCAGAAGAGGCCACAAAAGCTATAACTGAGATGAATGGAAGGATAATTCGCCGAAAGCCCCTGTACGTAGCACTAGCTCAAAGGAAGGAGGACAGGAATCGAATGCTCGCTAAATGTTATATGCAGAGATCAAGAGTGATAAGGCCTGTGTTATCTTGTCCAGTGACTGACTCGCTTCAACAGCCCGCAAACTATTTTCCTGTCATGCCTCAGCCGTCAAACAGAGCCCTTTTCAACCCAGGCCCCATAGCACCTGTCCGTCCAACAGCTCACTGGTCATTGCAGCAGTCCAATCCTGCATACTGCCAGCCCCAGAGAGCATCAGTGTGGACAGTTCCTACCAGGTGTCCTATACCTAAGATGAATGCAATGAAAACCTTCCCCCAGCCAGGGAGGGTTTCTCCACAGAGTCAAAGAGTGGTTGTATTCGACACCCATACACTTGGTACTCAGCCCCAGATGAACCAAGCTGTCATGCACTCCATGTCACAATGCAAGTGTCCAACAGCAGAGCCGGGACAAGGTCCTCCAGCACCCAAGGCTGAGACACCAAAGTGCGCCCCTCCATCCCTCCCACCCCAGCGTCTCACACTGATTGCTATTAGACTAAGAGGCGCCACAGGGCCCACAACACCTTAATCTCTAGCTATCTGGCTTGTAGTCACTTCCATGTATCTCCTTTTCTTATTTCTTTCTGCTTCAAACACAATTAGGAATGACAGCTGCGCCCTGAGGCTGGAGCCTCTCCAGCCTATGCCTCGGCCCGGCCCTGTCCAACAGTATTGAATGTCCAGCTAGCAGAAGTGAGTCCACAGGTCCAACAAGTGGCAGAACCTGCAGTACACATCCAAAGTGGAGAGGCGCAAACAGCTGGCATTCTAACAGTTCGTCCACAGCAGGACCAGAAGCAGATACTTGGTGAACAGATGTATCCTCTCATACAGAATATGAATGCAGCTCTTGCTAGAAAGATTACTGGTATGTTGTTGGAGCTGGATAATTCAGAAATACTACAAATGCTGGACTCTCCAGAACATCTTCACTCAAAGGTTGAAGAAGCAGTTGCTGCCTTACAAGACCACCAAGCTGTGGAAAGTGTGGCTGATCCACAAATGTGATGTGAGGTTCTCCAGATCAGTGGTGTCATCTGCCACTTGCTACTCTTCATTCCAATGCCTTTTCTTATTTTTTTTATTTATTTATTTTTTAGACTGTTTCTACCAAATCTTTATAGATTGCTCCCCCCCCCCCCCTTCCTTCCTAAAGGTGGGTACACACATCAGATAAATGTCTTTGGAAACTGAAAGATCACAGACCAATTTTACCCCCTTCCATGTAGTATGAGAGCCATACCTACACAGTCTATTCTATGGAGCTGAACTCCCCATCAGAAAACATCTTTGCAAGATGCTGCACACAAAGATGCTGTACACATTCAAAAGATCAGTATCTGCAAAAGATCAGTTCCTGCAAAAGATCCGTTCCTGCAAAATGCATTCATAGTCTATGATATCTGCAGATCCTCATACACACCTTGTTTAACAGACATTCATTTGCAGATCTGATCCACCAGGATAGATCTGCAGATGATTGTCAGATCTGCAGATGTCTGTTAAACAAGGTGTGTATGAGGATCTGCAGATATCATAGACTATAAATGCATTGTGCGGGAACGGATCTTTTGCAGGAACAGATCTTTGGCAGATACTGATCTTTTGAATGTGTACAGCATCTTTGTGCACAGCATCTTGCAAAGATTTCTGTCTGATGGGGAGTTCAGCTCCATAGAATAGACTGTGTAGAGTATGGCTCTCATACTACATGGAAGGGGTAAAATTGGTCTGTGATCTTTCATTTTTCAAAGACTTTTATCTGATGTGTGTACCCACATTTAGTTATTTCTTCTTTTTTCATGTACTTTATCTTTTCACTGTGACCCTATATGTTTTTTTATAAAGCCTTTAAAAAGAAAAAAGTGACCTCAGAAGTATGACTGTATAGATATTTTAAGAGAGCTAGCCACACATTATACTATGTTAAGGCCTCTTTCACAGTGCAACGTTAAAGTTTTATAACGCAGACTAACGCACAGCAATACAAAGTCTGTTCGACATTCACAGTACACACGTTGCATTGTGTGTAACGTGTAGCAATATTTAGAAAGTGCTGCATGCTGTACGTTTAGCAATACGTTTGCTGCGTTATGTGTGTTGCACATGCTCAGTAAGGTTTTTTTTTTTAAATGTAACGCATGTACCATTTTCGTTCCATCACTGTGCAACGAAAACGGTGCACCAAACGAAGGGCTAAAGAATGTACTATAACGTCCAAGTTATAGTCTTTCAATGCGTTGCATTAGCGCCACGTTATGCGACCTTAACGTCGCATCAAACGCAACGTCCCACTGTGAAAGAGGCCTAAGGCCCCGTTCACACTTCACGCGTTTCCAGCCGCGTTTTGGAAACGCGTGCAGGTGGCCGACACGCACGACATCAGACATTGCATAGAGTGCAATGTCTGATGTTCACACTGCATGCGTTCCGGACCTGTGCGGTCCAGGAACGCATGCTGCACGCATTTTTTATAAAAACGCATGGCTGTCCCATTCACTTTTCAGTGATGGGATCAGCCACGCAACGCATACGAACGCGGATGGCGTGCGTTCGTGCGCGTTGCGGTCCGCATGCGTTGCGGTCTGCGTTCTGCAGTCTGAACGGGGCCTAAATGTAAATATTTACATTTTTCCCTTGTTTAATTTTGCTTCCTTTAAAGGGATACTGTAGGGAGGTCGGGGGAAAATGAGTTGAACTTACCCAGGGCTTCTAATGGTCCCCCGCAGACGTCCTGTGCCCGCGCAGACACTCACCAATGCTCCAGCCCCGCCTCCGGTTCACTTCTGGAATTTCAGACTTTAAAGTCTAAAAACCATTGCGTCTGCGTTGCTGTGTCCTTGATCTCGCTGATGTCACCAGGAGCATACTGCGCAGGCCAAGTATGGTCTGTGTCTGCGCAGTACACTCCTGGTGGCATCAGCGGGATTGAGGACATGGCAACGCAGGCGCAGTGGTTTTCAGACTTTAAAGTCTAAAATTCCAGAAGTGAACTGGAGGCGGGGCCAGAACATCGGTGAGTGGCTGCGCGGGCACAGGATGTCTGCGGGGGACCGTTAGAAGCCCCGGGTAAGTTCAACTCATTTTCCCCCGACCCCCTACAGTATCCCTTTAAGAATGGCAGTAAGTAATGACAGTAAGGGTCCTTTTCCACTGGCAAATGCTTACACGAGCTTGCAATGTGCGATTAAATGTTCCCTGGAGGCGTTACATTGTAGCACGCAGGAACAATTTATCTACTGTGAATGGTAACATGGAAGTCAATAGACTTTTATGTTACCTTGTTTATTGCACCCTATGGGCTTTATTCACTAAACCGTGATAACTCAAATATCACACCTTATCAAAGATCACACCTTATGAAAAGATATCACACCTTTTGAAAAGATCTCACACCTTATCAAAGTTAACACACCTTATCAGAGTAGCATAGCGAGCGCTTTAAGACTTAAGATGCGTACTCACGGACTAGAAAAGGAAACGACGGGTCCGCCGGACCCTCCCACTGGGCGGTCTTTAACCGACAGTATGCGTGTGTGTACGCATTTTTGGCGGACTGATAAGGCTGTTAACAGAAACAGCCTTATCAGTCCGCCAACAGCGCGTACACACACGCATACTGTCGGCTAAAGACCACCCTGCGGGAGGGTCCGGCAGACCCGTTGCTTCCTTTTGTAGTGCGTGTGTATGCACCTTAAAGAGAAACTCCGACCAAGAATTGAACTTTTTCCCAAATCAGTAGCTGATACCCCCTTTTACATGAGAAATCTATTTATTTTCACAAACAGACCATCAGGGGGCGCTGTATGACTGATATTGTAGTGAAACCCCTCCCACAAATAAATTCTGAGTACGTACTCTTGGCAGTTTCCTGTCTGTGAACCCTGTTGCATTGTGGGAAATAGCTGTTTACAGCTGTTTCCAACTGCCAAAACAGCAAGCAGCAGCTACATCACTTGCCAGCAGTAAAAATGTCACCAAGTGATAAATGTCAGAATATAAATCAGGGATTTAAAATATTTTACAATGGGCAAACACTGACCTAATCATTTATACATAATTATTGTAAAAATTAAGCACTTTTTTATTACATTATTTTCACTGGAGTTCCTCTTTAAGGAGCCCAAAACTTACTAAATCATTCTTCCTGAATGGAATCAAGAACATAAACTTCCACAGTAGATATATGTCACTTAGCTGATGAATTAAAGCAAGGAGACAAATAGATGGGGATTTTCATTCTTTAGCTATGAGAGCCTTTGCCACTTTCAAAAAATTGGACTAATAGCAAGTTCTGATATTAAGAAAGGGAGGAACCAGGGCCACCATGGGTTTGTGGAATGTAGGTTTCAATCACATCTACGGCCAGGCAGTGTTAGTCGGCTCAAAACTGCTGGACAAGAGGACAAAACCACCAACAGTGCAGCTGGTCAATTCAGCCACATCCTCTGTAATATATATTCCAAAAGCCAGTAGGCCTTACAGAAGGGATGAGTACTATACAAGGGCACTCCTTTTTCTTGGAAACACAATAGTATGACCTTCAACCCTCTGACTTTTTCCATTACCTGCAGATTAGACATTTATTGCAGACTGCTTGAGGTGGGACCTGGAGCTTAATCCTGCGTCAATTAAATCTGAGTTCCACTCATACATGCACAGACCTGGTCTAATCTCTGTCATGTATTTAGACATTTGTAAATTTTAGTTTAGTATTGTAAACTGGTCAAGGTATCTCCATTAATGTTCAAATGGCAGAATAGATTGAATTTGGTTTTTTTTCAGGCTGGGTGCACACATAGCTAAAACGCTAGCGTGGCGGGAAACGCTGCATTTTATGCAGCAATGTTAGTCTATGGGACTCAGAAGAAGCTGCGTTTCAATGTGTTTTTACAGTATACGTTTAGCTAACACTGGTAGTGTTGCATAATATGCAGGCTGGCTGCCAAAACGCACATAATGAAAGTATCGTAACGCATATGCATTGCGTTTTGCATGCTTTTTTATGCGATTTTAATAAAAAATTGAAGATTTCTGATGTGTGTCCACTTCCTGTTGTCTTCCTAGTGATTTGCATAAATTTAAATCAAACAACGCATATGCGGTTTACATTAGCGAACCGCAAATGCATTAAGACGCACGCAAAATGAATGAGCATGCATCTGTGTAAAGCAAATGCAAACGAAAAACGCAGTCGGAAATTGCAAACGCACCATCCTAAAATGCTACTTTTTCACGCTAGGGGCTTGATTCACAAAGCGGTGCTAACAGTTAGCACGCTGGTGAAAAGCCCTTTATCATGCCTAAACTCAGTTTAGGCATGATAAGTTTAGGTGTGATAAGTTTAGGTGTGATAAGTTTAGGCATGAGGGGCTCGATTCACCAAGCGGTGCTAACCCAGTTATCACGCCTAAAGGACTTTAGGCGTGATGACCTCTTCACCACTGAGTTAGCACCGTTTTTGGCTGCACTTCGCGCGAAGTTATCGCGCGCAAAGTTTTGCGCGCGCACCCGCACAGGCGCGCGCGCAAAGTCCCATAGGGTTTAATGGGCGCATCGCGCGAAGTGAGGGGCGCTTCGCGCGCACGCACGCGGGAGCGCGCGCAAAACTTTACGCGCGGAAACTTCGCGCGAAGCCCTTCTTATCATGCCTAAAGTGACTTTAGGCGTGAAGAGGGCCTTTTCACCACGGTGCTAACACTTTGCACCGCTTGGTAAATCGAGCCCGATAAGTTTAGGTGTGATAAGTTTAGGCATGATAAGTTTAAGCAACAACTGCGTTAGCACCGCAGTGCACAGCTGATCAAAAGTTTTGCGCTAGCAAAGTCTGGTGCACTTCGTATAAAGTTTAATGGCGCTGCTTTGCGTGCGGGACTTTGCACGCTATCTACACTTATCTAAACTTATCATGCCTAAACTTATCACACCTAAACTTATCATGCCTAAACTGGCTTTTCACCAGCATGGTGCAATGGTTATCACGCCTAAAGTCTTTTAGGCATGCTAACTGGGTTAGCACCGCTTTGTGAATCGAGCCCTATGTCTTATGTGAACCCAGCCTGAGGAAAACAGGCGCTGGTTTCCACTAAGCTTAAAGGGAACCTGAAGCGAGTAAAATTATTTAAAATAAACACATTGGGCTTGATTCACAAAGCGGTGCTAACAGTTAGCACCCTGGTGAAAAGCCCTTTATCATGCCTAAACTCAGTTTAGGCATGATAAGTTTAGGTGTGATAAGTTTAGGTGTGATAAGTTTAGGCATGATAAGTTTAGGTGTGATAAGTTTAGGCATGCTAAGTTTAAGCGCCAACTGCGTTAGCACCGCAGTGCACAGCTGATCAAAAGTTTTACGCTAGCAAAGACTGGTGCACTTTGTATAAAGTTTAATGGCGCTGCTTTGCGTGCGGGACTTTGCAAGCGATCTAAACTTATCTAAACTTAGCATGCCTAAACTTATCACACCTAAACTTATCACACCTGGGGCTTGATTCACAAAGCGGTGCTAACAGTTAGCACGCTGGTGAAAAGCCCTTTATCATGCCTAAACTCAGTTTAGGCATGATAAGTTTAGGTGTGATAAGTTTAGGTGTGATAAGTTTAGGCATGATAAGTTTAGGTGTGATAAGTTTAGGCATGCTAAGTTTAAGCGCCAACTGCGTTAGCACCGCAGTGCACAGCTGATCAAAAGTTTTACGCTAGCAAAGACTGGTGCACTTTGTATAAAGTTTAATGGCGCTGCTTTGCGTGCGGGACTTTGCAAGCGATCTAAACTTATCTAAACTTATCATGCCTAAACTTATCACACCTAAACTTATCACACCTAAACTTATCACGCCTAAACTGGCTTTTCACCAGCATGGTGCAATGGTTATCATGCCTAAAGTCTTTTAGGCATGCTAACTGGGTTAGCACCGCTTTGTGAATCGAGCCCCTAAACTTATCACGCCTAAACTGGCTTTTCACCAGCATGGTGCAATGGTTATCATGCCTAAAGTCTCTAACTGGGTTAGCACCGCTTTGTGAATCGAGCCCATTGGGCTCGATTCACAAAGCGGTGCTAACCCAGTTAGAGACTTTAGGCATGATAACCATTGCACCACTCTGGTGAAAAGCCAGTTTAGGTGTGATAAGTTTAGGCATGATAAGTTTAGGTGTGATAAGTTTAGGCATGCTAAGTTTAGATAAGTTTAGGTCGCTTGCAAAGTCCCGCACGGAAAGCAGCGCCATTAAACTTTATGCGAAGTGCACCAGACTTTGCTAGCGTAAAACTTTTGATCAGCTGTGCACTGCGGTGCTAACGCAGTTGGCGCTTAAACTTATCACACCTAAACTTATCACACCTAAACTTATCATGCCTAAACTTATCACACCTAAACTTATCACACCTAAACTTATCATGCCTAAACTGAGTTTAGGCATGATAAAGGGCTTTTCACCAGCGTGCTAACTGTTAGCACCGCTTTGTGAATCAGGCCCATTGGGCCTGATTCACAAAGCGGTGCTAACAGTTAGCACGCTGGTGAAAAGCCCTTTATCATGCCTAAACTCTGTTTAGGCATGATAAGTTTAGGTGTGATAAGTTTAGGTGTGATAAGTTTAGGCATGATAAGTTTAGGTGTGATAAGTTTAGGCATGATAAGTTTAAGCGCCAACTGCGTTAGCACCGCAGTACACAGCTGATCAAAAGTTTTACGCTAGCAAAGTCTGGTGCACTTCGTATAAAGTTTAATGGCGCTGCTTTGCGTGCGGGACTTTTCAAGCGATCTAAACTTATCTAAACTTATCATGCCTAAACTTATCACACCTAAATTTATCATGCCTAAACTTATCACACCTAAACTGGCTTTTCACCAGCGTGGTGCAATGGTTATCATGCCTAAAGTCTCTAACTGGGTTAGCACCGCTTTGTGAATCGAGCCCATTATGTAGCTGCAAATTAATATTACATACTTAGCTCACTGTCAGTTCCTCTCAGAAGCTAACCATTTTCTTCTTACAGTGATACCTTCCAGTTCTGACAATATTTTGTCAGAACTGAAATATACCCGTTGCTGTCGGTTATATATCAGCAGCTGTCAGTTACAACTGAATGTGCAACGTAATGTCCATGTTTCCCTATGGCTCAAGTGGGAGATATTACGGTTTAACAGTATGCTGACCAGGAAGCCGTTATGGGGTAATGGCCATTTTCAAAATGGAGGACGGAGAATTTCATTGATCACAGTGGACAAATAGGATGCAGGAGAGGAGAAAGAGATTGGGGAGTAGACTTCACAGGAGGTAAGTATGACCTGTGTGTGGTTATTTTGACTTTTTTCAGTTTAGGTTCTCTTTGAGCATAAAAAAATAAATAAGTAAATAAAGTACCAGTAATAAGAAACCAGTAGCAGTCTTCTGAACATGTATATAACCAATATTGGGAATGTCACCCAGAGAAGAGCAATAAGGATCACTATCACATGGAAAACTAAAAAATGAGTCTCTGACTGTAATTACCAACACAGGTACGACTTGCACATATATACAAATACATGATAAGCCTTGTCACACCTCTTCAATTACCATTACTTGTGGCGGAAAGGTAGGACATGCATTGCAGTAGTTAAACATGCCGGAAGAAGGAGGCTGCCATTCAATGCATGTCCTGCTTTGGGACACTAGAAATCATGGAATACACGGGGTATGACTAGAATCATGGAATACACGGGGTATGACTAGAATCATGGAATACACGGGGTATGACTAGAATCATGGAATACACGGGGTATGACTAGAATCATGGAATACACGGGGTATGACTAGAATCATGGAATACACGGGGTATGACTAGAATCATGGAATACACGGGGTATGACTAGAATCATGGAATACACGGGGTATGACTAGAATCATGGAATACACGGGGTATGACTAGAATCATGGAATACACGGGGTATGACTAGAATCATGGAATACACGGGGTATGACTAGACACTAGATATCATGGAATACACGGGGTATGACTAGACACATATATGTACAGTAAATAGGATGCAGGGTAAATTTGGGTGCTTGGTGAGGCTGCTGTAGAATGTAATCAATACTGCCGATACTCTTCTAATGCTGGGAATACACGGTGCGTTTTTGCGGCTCGATTCTGTCGCCCGATTGATTCCCCGCTCAATTTCGCGCCCGATTCTCTTATCTTCCATTCGTTTTTCTTATCTTTTCCCATTGTTCCCAGTGTGAAATCGAACGTGGAATCGATCGGGCGGGAGATTTCGGACATGTCGGAAATTATGAATCGAGTGATCTAAATGGCTCAAAAACGTACCGTGTATTCCCAGCATAAGGCTTCTACCTCCTAACAATAATCCTCCCCATAGCTACTCCTAAAGCAAAACCTAATGTAAACACTACACCTGACACTACCCATCCATATTAAACGTAAGTTCGGGCTCTGGCTATGTCTGGCGCCCAAATTGTACACCAGACGCCGATGTAACTGTAACTAACATTGCAGTCTGAGGAGGTGCTCAAATTATACAGTATATCTGTATATATGTGCAACTGATAGCTGTATTATAAATTACAATTAGATACAGGTATTGTTGCAGACCTGCTGCGAGCAACACAGAATTCCAGTTTGTAGGAACATAGTTTGGTTTGAAAAAAAAAGACATCCATCAAGTTCAACCAGTAGGAAAATACTACTTTATTATGATTGAAATTTGTGCTATAAGGCTATTGGTAACAGGCTCCTTTTCAACATTTTCTTTATTTAGATATTTATTTCCCTTTAGAGGTTTGGCCAGCTGTTTGGCCACTCCAGTCTGGCAATCATCATAGTTTGGGGAAGATATTAGTTCCACTTGCAGAACTTCTCTTGAATAAGTTCCATAAAAGAGTATTGCTTGCGTTGGTTTAGTTCTGGGCTATTTTCTTTTTTGTTTAGGCCTAATTCACACTTTCAAGCGCAGATGGCTGTGTGATCGGAAAGCAACCTCCATCTGCACTGCCATGCGCTGCACTGCTGATCCCATTCACTACAGTGAGTGGGTCAGCGCTGAACTTTGCCAACAAATGTGTGCAGCAGTGCCATAGCGCATGCACTAAGGGCTTGATTCACAAAGCGGTGCTAACAGTTAGCACGCTGGTGAAAAGCCCTTTATCACACCTAGGGCTCGATTCACAAAGCGGTGCTAACCCAGTTAGCATGCCTAAAAGACTTTAGGCATGATAACCATTGCACCATGCTGGTGAAAAGCCAGTTTAGGCGTGATAAGTTTAGGTGTGATAAGTTTAGGTGTGATAAGTTTAGGCATGCTAAGTTTAGATAAGTTTAGATCGCTTGCAAAGTCCCGCACACAAAGCAGCGCCATTAAACTTTATACAAAGTGCACCAGTCTTTGCTAGCGTAAAACTTTTGATCAGCTGTGCACTGCGGTGCTAACGCAGTTGGCGCTTAAACTTATCATGCCTAAACTTATCACACCTAAACTTATCATGCCTAAACTTATCACACCTAAACTTATCATGCCTAAACTTATCACACCTAAACTTATCACACCTAAACTTATCATGCCTAAACTGAGTTTAGGCATGATAAAGGGCTTTTCACCAGGGTGCTAACTGTTAGCACCGCTTTGTGAATCAGGCCCGATATAACCATTGCACCACTCTGGTGAAAAGCTAGTTTAGGCGTGATAAGTTTAGGGGCTCGATTCACAAAGCGGTGCAAAGTGTTAGCACCATGGTGAAAAGGCCCTTATCACGCCTAAAGTCACTTTAGGCATGATAAGAAGAAACTCGCGCGAAGTTGCCGCGCGTACGCGCGTACGCGCGTAAGTGCGCGCGCAACACCCGACGCTTCGCGCGAAGCTCCCATTAAGCCCTATGGGACTTTGCGCGCGCTCTTACGCGCGTACGCGCGAACGCGCTTACGCGCGGTAACTTCGCGCGAAGAGCAGGAAAAATCGGTGATAACTCAGTGGTGAAAAGGTCATCACGCCTAAAGTCTTTTAGGCGTGATAACTGGGTTATCACCGCTTTGTGAATCGAGGCCTAGGGGCTCGATTCACAAAGCGGTGATAACCCAGTTAGCATGCCTAAAAGACTTTAGGCATGATAACCATTGCACCATGCTGGTGAAAAGCCAGTTTAGGTGTGATAAGTTTAGGTGTGATAAGTTTAGGCATGCTAAGTTTAGATAAGTTTAGATCGCTTGCAAAGTCCCGCACGCAAAGCAGCGCCATTAAACTTTATACGAAGTGCACCAGACTTTGCTAGCGTAAAACTTTTGATCAGCTGTGCACTGCGGTGCTAACGCAGTTGGTGCTTAAACTTATCATGCCTAAACTTATCACACCTAAACTTATCACGTCTAAACTTATCACACCTGGGGCTTGATTCACAAAGCGGTGCTAACAGTTAGCACGCTGGTGAAAAGCCCTTTATCATGCCTAAACTCAGTTTAGGCATGATAAGTTTAGGTGTGATAAGTTTAGGTGTGATAAGTTTAGGCATGATAAGTTTAGGTGTGATAAGTTTAGGCATGCTAAGTTTAAGCGCCAACTGCGTTAGCACCGCAGTGCACAGCTGATCAAAAGTTTTACTCTAGCAAAGACTGGTGCACTTCGTATAAAGTTTAATGGCGCTGCTTTGCGTGCGGGACTTTGCAAGCGATCTAAACTTATCTAAACTTAGCATGCCTAAACTTATCACACCTAAACTTATCACACCTAAACTTATCACGCCTAAACTGGCTTTTCACCAGCATGGTGCAATGGTTATCATGCCTAAAGTCTTTTAGGCATGCTAACTGGGTTAGCACCGCTTTGTGAATCGAGCCCCTTGGGCCTGATTCACAAAGCGGTGCTAACAGTTAGCACCCTGGTGAAAAGCCCTTTATCATGCCTAAACTCAGTTTAGGCATGATAAGTTTAGGTGTGATAAGTTTAGGTGTGATAGGTTTAGGCATGATAAGTTTAGGTGTGATAAGTTTAGGCATGATAAGTTTAAGCGCCAACTGCGTTAGCACCGCAGTGCACAGCTGATCAAAAGTTTTGCGCTAGCAAAGTCTGATGCACTTCGTATAAAGTTTAATGGTGCTGCTTTGCGTGCGGGACTTTGCAAGCGATCTAAACTTATCTAAACTTAGCATGCCTAAACTTATCACACCTAAACTTATCATGCCTAAACTTATCACACCTAAACTGGCTTTTCACCAGAGAGGTGCAGTCTCTAACTGGGTTAGCACCGCTTTGTGAATCGAGCCCCTAAACTTATCACACCTAAACTTATCATGCCTAAACTGAGTTTAGGCATGATAAAGGGCTTTTCACCAGGGTGCTAACTGTTAGCACCGCTTTGTGAATCAGGCCCCTAAACTCAGTTTAGGCATGATGGGCCTGATTCACAAAGCGGTGCTAACAGTTAGCACCCTGGTGAAAAGCCCTTTATCACGCCTAGGGCCTGATTCACAAAGCGGTGCTAACAGTTAGCACGCTGGTGAAGAGCCCTTTATCATGCCTAAACTCTGTTTAGGCATGATAAGTTTAGATGTGATAAGTTTAGGTGTGATAAGTTTAGGCATGATAAGTTTAGGTGTGATAAGTTTAGGAGTGATAAGTTTCAGCACCAACTGCGTTAGCACCGCAGTGCACAGCTGATCAAAAGTTTTGCGCTAGCAAAGTCTGGTGCACTTCGCATAGAGTTTAATGGCGCTGCTTTGTGTGCGGGACTTTGCACGCTATCTACACTTATCTAAACTTAGCATGCCTAAACTTATCACACCTAAACTTATCATGCCTAAACTTATCAAACCTAAACTTATCACACCTAAACTTATCATGCCTAAACTGAGTTTAGGCATGATAAAGGGCTTTTCACCAGGGTGCTAACTGTTAGCACCGCTTTGTGAATCGAGCCCCTAAACTTATCACACCTAAACTTATCACGCCTAAACTGACTTTTCACCAGTGTGGTGCAAAGGTTATCACGCCTAAAGTCTTTTAGGCGTGATAACTGAGTTATCACCGCTTTGTGAATCAGGCCCTAAGTCTGAACATCAAGCAGTGTACTTTATGCACTTCTGATGTTGTGTGCTGCACATTATGCGCATTGCCGACATACGCACAGCAACACTTACAATGTGAACGAGGCCTCATACTATGACACAAACCACAGCCTCATGTTAACTAGAACATGTTGATAATATAAGCTACAATGCACAGGACTAGGCCAAAGGAAAACAGAAAAATATACTATTTTTTTTTCCTTACATCCATTGGATGAAAAAAACATTCATTATGTTTTACTGTATACAGGAAGAAGCAGCTAATGTCAGGCAGAAAAATGAGGCCTCCTCCGAGCATTTTGTTACATGAGAGCCACTACTAAGCTTTTCCGCCATTAAACAATGCGAGGTATTCGCCACTTCATTATTCCTGGTTTTCTTTACATCAATTACGGCCCTCTGTAGCTAAGGAAGATGAATGCTAGGAGGGTGCTGTCAGAGGCAGTGCTGTGCTCTAAAAGCTGATTTACACCTTGTACCGCCGTGGTTTACAGCGCAAAACTGCCTCTGAAATACAAACGTGGCAATTAAAAATTCTATTTTCTTCTGCGCCTGCATCAGTTTAAGGACCTGTAATTATAATCCTGATTAAGTGTACCAGAGACAATACCCCCTTCCCTTTTAGATGTGTGAGCATTGAGGTATGAGGTCTACTTTTATATACACAGTAATAGAAAACAATGGTGTCAGCATAGGTATAACGATAACAGCAAGCCATGTATTAATATAAAGGATAGGCATGGCCATGGGGGGAGATAAATAATTATGAGCAAACTTATGAAGATGAGGAAATCCGTTTTCAGCTAAATCACACAGATTGTTAAATTCACTTAAAGTGAACCCGAGGTGAGAGTTATACGGAGGCTGCCATATTTATTTCCTTTTAGAAAATATCAGTTACCCGGCAGCCCTGCTGATCATCTGGTGTCAGTAGTGTTTGAGTCACAACCCTGTAACAAGCATAAGAGAGAAGTGTTATATCCTGCGCTAGCTTCAGCTAAGTATGGCCCTTTAGGTGTATGTTATGCCCACGGTGCTGCTCCCTCCACTGGGTGGTGCCAGAAATCTAGCGTATGGAAAACAAGAGAACAAGGGTGCGCTCCTATGGTGCATTAACTTTTTTATTTCAAACTTCCACGCTAAAAACAATTGCACTTACAGTCTATGTGCAAGTTCTGCACATGTAGGGGGCCGCCAGCGAGTATCACCCACGTCTTGAGCCTGGCCAGGGCTTCAAGGATCCGTCTGCGATGAAGAGGCAGGGAGACTGGGGAAAACCGCCGGCTCCTACACTTCTCGGCAAGCCGTCTGATCGTCACAACGCGTTTCGGCGCTTAGCCACGCCTTCTTCCGGTCCGGCGGTTTTCCCCAGTCTCCCTGCCTCTTCATCGCAGACGGATCCTTGAAGCCCTGGCCAGGCTCAAGACGTGGGTGATACTCGCTGGCGGCCCCCTACATGTGCAGAACTTGCACATAGACTGTAAGTGCAATTGTTTTTAGCGGGGAAGTTTGAAATAAAAAAGTTAATGCACCATAGGAGCGCACCCTTGTTCTCTTGTTTTCCTGTAACAAGCATGCAGCTAATCCTGTCAGACGAGTCAGAGCACTTGACCTGCTGCAAGTTTGTTCAGGGTTTGTGGCTAAAGATGTTATGCTGGGCCAGGGCCGGGCCGAGGCATAGGCTGGAGAGGCTCCAGCCTCAGGGCGCAGTGTAGGAGGGGGCGCACAATTCATTCAGCTGTCATTCCTAATAGTGTTTGAAGCAGAAAGAAATAAGAAAAGGGGATACATAGCAGTGACTGCAAGCCAGATAACTAGATATTAAGGTGTTGGCGAGGTTGTGGGCCCTGTGGTGCTTCTTAGACTAATAGCAATCAGTGTGTGAGGGCTTGAGTGGCAGGGATGGAGGGGCGCACTTTGGTGTCTCAGCCTTGGGTGCTGGAGGACCTTGTCCCAGCTCTGTGCTGGGCATACACGGTACGTATATTACCACTAAATCGAGCCACTGGCTCGATTCCAGGGTGTCCCCGCTCGTCCCCGCGGGCACCTGGATCGATTCCCGCTCGTCCCCGCGGGCGCTTCTTATCTTCTGCCCGTTTTCTTCTATTGTCCTGCCCGCGGTATCGAGCGGGGAATCGATCCGGCGGGTGATCGGGCACGTCAGATTTTATCAGCTGCTCGATTCAGCGGGAATAAACGTACCGTGTATTCCCAGTATTAGAGGCAGTGGATCAAAGGGATAGCCAGGCAACTTGCATTGCTTAAAAGGAAATAAATATGGCAGCCTCCATATCCCTTTCAGCTCGGGTTCCTTTTAAAGAGAAACCGTAACCAAGAATTGAACTTCATCCCAAACAATAGCTGATACCCCCTTTCCCTTTTCTCAAACAGATCATCAGGGGGGTCTGTATGGCTGATATTGTGGTGAAACCCCGCCCACAGGGTGATGTCAGGACCAAACTTTCCTCAAAACTTCTGATGAACTAAAAAATATATATATATAAATATATCTATTAGTTCAGATTGCTTAAACTGGCTCAAGAAAAAAAATGTGTGTGGCCACCTTAGTACCTCACTCTAGGAGGCATGTTGGGCACAAATCAAAGATTTTCCAAGTGGTGGAGAACACATAATATAATGTGGGTAAAGATTCAATGTTGCTACCGATGAAGATGACAGCAAGTCTATAATAATATTTCTAAAATCCAAATCAAAAAGGTTTATCGAGCACATATAAAAAGAACACTAAAAAACAGTACTCAGCTGTGGAACTTCTGTGTCACAAGGCTTGCATTACTTATTAAAAACAAAGTAAGGCCCAGTTTACTCGTATGCTTGCCAGGCAGTAAACGACTGCCACAGTGCTTGTGATTTAAAAGCTGACCATTCAAATGAATACCAGTGCTGCCATTTACTGCCAATAACCATCGTTTGCGCACACCTTGCTTTTTTTTGTCCCGATTTTTCCCATCTTCTGAGGGGACCCTGGAACCAACAGGTAGCACTGCACCTCTGTGTAAAAGCACCGGCGAAAGCTGCCAAATACTTTTCAAACTGCTTTATCACTAGAATGAACATCAATGGATGGCTGGTTGAAATTCTTCTGGGCATTGGGTAACATCAGATTGGCTAATGCCTGTTGCCACTTTGAACACATAACTTGAGTCCATACAAAATTTATGCAGAAAAATACAAGGGAGGAGCAGAGGTTACATGGATATCTTCATTTATGGGCCAGATCACAGACACTCCATTCCTCTCCATTGTACTGCAGCGGATAGAGTACAGTTATTGGACAAGTTCAATGCATCTATGCTTTCCCTTAGCCCTGTCCATATATGTTGTGAGGCCCATTGCACACTCGCGCACTGCATTGCCCCGCGTTACTCTTCCATGCCGCTTCCCCACTGCAAGGGCCATGCAAGTCTATGGGGACTTGCACAGTTCATGCAATGTGACACAGTGCGCAATGCTGACGCGAAGGCTGCAGTGCATTACCACATGAATTATGTAGCAATGCAAGTCAATAGGCATCATGGGCGCAGCAAACACCCCTGCGATCCCTGCCATGGCAGGGGGGCCCAGAGGCTTTAGGGGCTCCTCCTCCTCCCTCTCCCCAGCCGCAAGTGCAACCAATTAGCAAAGAAACCTCCCCATTCACTCACAAAAACCGTGTGCATGACCCTGTGTAATTTTTTTCCTCCTTCCAGAGGCTGCTTCACAGTAGAACACTCTCTGCTGCCATTAGCTGGCTCCCAATCCCATGGGGTTCGGGGACAAAAGGGCCCCATGCTATCATTTTTGCAGGGGGGGGGGGCATATTAAGTCTAGTTACGCCCCTGGTAGGCAATGCAGC
The DNA here is from genome assembly GCF_040937935.1 of Hyperolius riggenbachi. Taxonomy (NCBI): domain Eukaryota; kingdom Metazoa; phylum Chordata; class Amphibia; order Anura; family Hyperoliidae; genus Hyperolius; species Hyperolius riggenbachi. Next base: position 135,095,127 of record NC_090649.1, read on the forward strand.
AAGTGTGCACCATGGGAGCCCAGTGCAACGCGTATGTGTGCACCGACGGGCATCCCAGTGATGTACTTCCTGCTCAGCAGAGAGTACTTCACTAGTTGGGGGTGGCGCTATGCATATGACCTTGTAGTTGCACTATGGCTCTGGGCCATATGAAGGCTGATTTCTGCAGTGCGATGCAATACTTGCACTGCTACTATTAGTTGTGCAACTGGCCTGAATGTGTCTGCTGTGCTTCTGCACAACACTGCACGTTTCCAGACATGCGCTGCCTTTCTTGATGAGTAACATCTGCTCCCAGGCAGCAATGGAGTGAGGTCCTGGAGACACATTGCATTCCACTGGTGTATGTGTCAGCGGAATATACGTGTGTCAACATCCCTAAGCCACATTTACCTTTTTTGCCCAGTGTTCCTCTGTAGGCTGGGACCACACTTGCTCAAAATCACGTACGATTTTGTGCAATGCGAAATTGCATGTCATACTTTTTAATGGCGACGTGTGCATTCATACCAAAGTCACGAGTTTTCTACAGCAATTTGCATGCATTTAAATAACTGGGTCCTCAATGCGTACAATGGCAAAGCAGGTGCGATTCACTATGACTGCCAGCAGGCATTCTATGGTCAGTGATGCGCACATTCAAATGCGCAAAATTGTCTGACAAAAACAGGCCATGTCCGCGGACACAACATGCTTCAAAACTGGAGCAGCTGTTGTAATTTTAAATACCTCACACTCCTTGTGAAACTGAACCCCGTATAGTCCTCAGATGTTGACAACACCTGCATTGTTTTCCAGAGGCGACCATATGTGACACCAACTTCCTCTTCATGCGTCCTTGCGGTGAAAGTGTGCTATCCATGCCATCAACTCCTGCCAGCGAGTGAAATTCATTCTTGATGGATCTTCTTTTCTGTCTGTGTCACAGTGTAGAACAACACTGGTTACAAAGCTGAGTTGGGGTCTCAAATTCCTTCATTGTTAACCTTCTCTTTCCTCTCCTTATCAGTTCACCTCATCCATCATGCAGCTTACATCCTACAAACATACTCCATCTGCTCCCTGTCCAAGTGTTTCTTTATACTGTGTCCAAAGGTGAACTCTGTGATCAAACACACTGCTGATGGAACTCATTGCTTGAAATACCAAATCTGCTGCACATTGGGGGCAAAATGATTTGACCTTGTTATAAACACCTTGTACACATTATTAAAGCCCTGAACGCTGACATCCGTGACATATTTTATGAAATTCTTTTGCCTTAAAAAGGAAGTAGGCATGTGAGCTGGTCTTACTCATTCTATTGCTATCACAGTCATCAGACTTACATTAATGTGTGAATTCAGAGCGCTGACACACCACCGACCGGAGCTAAACTGGATCCAGAGACGATGGAAAACACAAGACATATGAGAGTCGGCAACAGGAACCTCGGACATTATTGTAAGTCTCATATTAAATTGGTTCTGTCACTGACACACTGTGCAGATGGGCATTGTGGGAGCTCAGCAAAAATGTACACAAAAACAGAAAACCATTTAACTGGTAACATATTTTGCAACTCAGTGACGTGAGATTTATTAGTAGATTTATAGAGCAAATATAGAATTGTCCTTCAAAATGGCAGACTTGGCATATATGAGAGCAATGGTCTTTCAGACAACGCTGTTTGACCTAAAGATTTGAGTCAGTTAGGGAAGTGTAACGTTGGCATACACCTAGCGATTTTGCAGCCTATCGACCATCTGATTCAATCGCTTGAAAGAATCGGATGAAAAGCGGTGCCAAAACAAGCATGCCCCATCGATGATTCAACCGATTTCAAACAGGACAGGTGAAATTTACAATGCAGGGGCAACAGGGGTGTTGACATTAACATTTGGGCAGGGACGTAACTAGAGCGATCGCAGGGGGGCGCAGAGCTGTGAGGTGCACCAACTACATACCTTCCCTTCCTCTGATACAGGGGACTATACTTCACATCAGGTGTTTTTGTGGCTACACTTGTTATGGGTGTGAAGATCATGATGGCCACACTTGTTTTATGACCCCTGTGAGATGGGCCCCATGACCATGAAGGGCTCCAAGGGGAGGCAAGGGAAGAGGTGTGAACATTGCAGGGGGAGGGGGGAGGTATCAAAGTTTTGCTGGGGGGCCCAATGATTCGAAGTTGCGCCACTGCATTTGGGGGTGGCTAGGTGGGTGGAATCAATGGCATCAAGAGGCCAGATCAGATTCAATCAAAGAGAGTTTTCTCTCTTGGTTGATCTGCTCATACATTGTTACTGGTCATACACCAGTTCAACTTAATGTGCGCTATCTGGCCGAAGATACCAGGACCCCTTACGGAAAATCGAGGAGGTGGAGGGCGGCACAGAAGGAGCGATCAGGTCGGAGGGGGCTGGAGAAAGCACCAGGTATGTATGCATTTTTTTTCTTAATCATCTCAGGTACACTTCAAGGTCATTGATTGTCATAGCTGCCGGGCTCTTCCAAGCCAATTCTTGATATTTAAGAGGATCCACTAATGACTGGCGGCTATTTTATTGGCTGTGTCATGTGATCCCAAACGCCATACCCTGACAGCATCTGTGAAGTCACAAGTGATAGGATTATGTTGCAGCATAAGATGGCTGTGGCTGTGGTAATCCCTTACATAGCTTCATGAGCCCTGCCACCAATACAAATGCAGCTTAATGGTTCTTTGCATCATGCCTTGGCGTACGTATGTATGTACGTACTTGTACTTGCCATTTATAGAGCACGTCTGTAAAGCATACACACTGCTCAGAACACACACCAGTGTCTGACCACCAGCTTCTTTGTCAGGGGTCACTGTAGCATTTCATGGTTGTCATCCATCCAAAACCACTTGCACCATCTTCCCATTCCCTATTCAAACTAATGTGAAGAGTTAGCAAGGTTTTAGTAGATGGATCTCATGCATTTATTTGCAAGGTGACAAGTTACACCATTTTGCTAACTTTGGGACCCTTTTCAGATGCTCACTGAGTACCTACTTACAAAGTGCTTGTCATGCTCTTGGAAAGCAGGTGTGATAATAATATTTGTAAGCACATTGTTGGGCTTTCAACCAATCTGACTGGCAGCTGTCCAATATGTGCACAATCATGTCTCAGTGTCCTTGCCTGGTGAAAAAGTGACTGAACAGGTTGGACTTTCTCTGCCTATTAGTGCTAGGTAGCGGATTTTTCTGCTCCCCTCTCCTTCATAATGAAGGGTAAGCACTCTTAGCCAAATGTGACCTAATCATACATGTTTTTAGCTTTTAGATCAGGGCTGTCCACATTTCTTGGGCCAAGGTCTAAATCGCTCTTTTTGAGAGTGCTAGAGGCCAAACTAGGGAAATTAAACACTTAAGGTCCGGGCTGTTTTATGCTGATTTGTGCTGCGTGGGCTCTCCAACCCACAGCACAGATCAGCAGGCACGCAGGGTGATCAGACTTCCCCCCTTTTTTCCCCACTAGGGGGATGACCTGCTGGGGGGGTCTGATCGCCGCCGGCCGCCGCTCTGTGTGGCCGAGCGCGGGGGGGGGGCTCCTCAAAGGCCCCCTCCGCAGCGATTCACAGCCTCCCTGTCCTTCCCTCCCTCCCCTCCTTCCTACGAGCGGCACAGGACGGCGATCCGTCCTACGCCGCCTCTGATAGGCTTCAGCCTATCAGACGCCGGCGATCCCCGGCCAATCAGAAGCCGGGGATTGCCGATCTCCTTTACTGCGCTGCGCAGTAAAGGAGATCGGCAATCCCCGGCTTCTGATTGGCCGGGGATCGCCGGCGTCTGATAGGCTGAAGCCTATCAGAGGCGGCGTAGGACGGATCGCCGTCCTGTGCCGTCCTGTCCCGCCTAGCAGCGTTAGGCGGTTGTTATGTGGTTAAGCACAATTTTGCTGATTGCCTTTAGGTACACTATGCCTGTGACATTTTGTCAAATAAAACATTTCCACAGTACATAACCCATATACCTTGTGCAGTTAGTGCATTGGCAGCTGCTATACCGTGGCTGTTATTGCTGCTGCTAAACCAGGCTTTTTCAACCAAGGTTCCTTGAGTACTAGTCTGCAGGAGTTCCCTGGCATTTTCCACCATCGTGGGGATGTATAAAAGAGCACACTATAATAGGTGGTACTGTAACAAGAAGCACTAAATTGGGGGCTCAGGAGACAGTATAATGAGGGGCACTGTAATAGGGGTTAGTGAAATAAACAGCCACACATACTTTTAAAGACCATGCCTCCTGCAAAATAAATGCAGGGGTTCCTTGAGATCAAAAAATTGTTTGCAGGGGTTCCTTGAGATCCAAACGTTATTTGCAGGGTTCCTCCAGGTTAGAAAGGTTGAGAAAGGCTGTGCTTCACAGTGGCTTTTACTGCTTCTGGCATAGTGGCGGCTGATCATCAGTGGCTGTTACTGCTGCTGGAATACAGAAGGAGAGATGACCAGCACAAAGTAGTTCCAACTGTAGATTTATTCACTTGCACAATGTGAACAACATCAGCCCGGATGGAACTTTCCTATCTTGTCTGATTGATACTAGTGATCAAATTTAGGGTGAAATTGGTTGAAATTTAATCAATCAGGCATGTCCAAAGTCAGGCCCAAGGGCCAAATGCGGCCCAGGAAGCCATTTCTGGTGGGCGGCCCCCAAAGCTCTCTAAAGTTGTTAATTCCATGCTGCCCGCAGACCTGGGCCACCTTGTGTCGCTGCTCTGTCTCCGCCTTTGTTCACCTGTAGGTTATCAGCCACCACTGTAGCAGTGACAGGCTCTCCTGTAGAGAGCTTTGGGGGCCACCAGAAATGGCTTGCTGGGCCGCATTTGGCCCCTGGGTCAGACTTTGGACATGCCTGATTGATTACAGGTGGTGCTGGAGTGGTAGTCAATCCATGGGACATAGTGTTGCACTGAACAGTACCATGCTCCAATTTCACCTATTTTTAATAGATTTACTGCTGGAATCTAATGTAAATCGATGTGTATGTGGAAAGAAACATAACAGGGCTGGATTTCTGGAAAGGCCTCCAAGGCCCGGGCCTTGGGTGACAGGTGGCTAAGGGGTGGCTGGACATGGAAGAGGTATTGCTGCAAGTGGAATACAGAAGTTGCAAATAAGCAGCAACATATGGAAAAAGGGAGCTGCTGCTCAAGGGACCTGTATAGAACTGCAGGAGGCTGCTGTACATGAATGTTAGACATGGAAGGGGTAGCTGCCCAAGGAAAAGGAAGGAGTTGCTGAACATGGAAGGAAAACTGTTGGCCTAGGGACAGAAAAAGTATAAAGCCAGAAGAAGTCTTCCCATGGGAATATTATTCAGTCAGCTGACAAGGTGCACAATGCTCTTGCAGTGAGTGTTAATTTCCTGTGGTCAGGAGACCTATTCTAGTTTATTATTTTCATGAAGGTGTCCCATGTAGCTACTAAATGTGATGTTGCACTATTCAGATGAAATAAATCTTGTCGTGTGTAATGGTGTGCTGATCTTACCTGGAAATTCTACAGGACCCTGATGACCGATTTTCCAAATCGTACCTAGTTCTAGCCCCCAAACATGTAAATGCAAACCGGACATGAACAGAATATGGAGTGTGCCATTGGTGACTTTATTGAAAAACAATCATTTAGAAATTCTGTAAAAAGAAAGGAAAACAAAGAAAGGAAATGTAAACATGCCCATAGCAAAAACTGAGCTTCCAAGCGTGATTGTTATGGCTGAGTTGCAGAAGATGTGGGCTGCTTTGGTAGCATCTATTTCCGTACATCTGCGAAATAAGCCTGCAAACGTCACACAATACATGGCTGGTGCATGTGAAAGGCTGAGACGTGTGCAAAGGCCTCCTTTCATTTCAAATGCAACATGGAGTTATGGATGAGTGCCAGCACAGCACACCATACTGGGAATGGGGTCATGGGAACCTACAGGAGACATTGTCAGGAATAGGATGGGAGTAAAGTGGTGGGGAAAAAAAAACTATATTTTTCAGAATCCAACAATCCTGATTCTGGAATTCCCATAGAACGCTTGGCTATTTTTTGTCCTTTAAACTGGTCTTGAGAGAAATTCTGTGGTGAATGAGTAAAAGTTGGCTCTGCACACCCATTGCATAATAAGGCAAGTGAAGAAGCAGGAGGTGTTGGTATTACCGGTAAAAGTAAGGTTTGTCCTACACTAGATACATGTCTTAAAATACATAAAAAACAAGTACACAGAACACCATGAGATGACACGCCTAAAGTTTATATGAAAAGACCTAACCTTGTTGTGGACAGATAAGTTAACACAATTTTAGCTAGAGTGACCAGATTTTTGTGGGGTCAACCTGGGACGGGGGGGGGGCTGCGGTGCGCCGAAAATGGGGGGGAGGGCATCGAAAAATAGGTGGGGGGCCGTACCAAAAATGGGCGTGGCCATGACATTGTATGGGCGGAGCTAACGTAATGATGTAACAGCGTGGCATAAGACAGCAGTGTTTACGCCATGATGTGGTCGAGCGAGGATCATGGGTGTGCAGGAACTGTGTGATGCTATTTAATAGTATACCGTAACTGCAAAGCAGCAAACATAGCCAACTATGACCATTAAATAATAAGTGCAGCAACAGTTACCCCAGACACCAGAAAATAATCGCAATGTGGGCAACATTTCAGCACAAAATAAACGCAATGTTTGCAACATTTCAGCACAAAATAAACGCAATGGGCAACATGTCAGCACAAAATAAACGCAATGTGGGCAACATTTCAGCACAACATAAATGCAATGTGGGCAACATTTCAGCACAAAATAAACGCAATGTGGGCAACATTTCAGCACAAAATAAACGCAATGGGGGCAACATGTCAGCACAAAATAAACGCAATGTGGGCAACATGTCAGCACCTGCTAGCAGCAGAAGTTTCCATTGGCACTATTGCAGTATTAGGCATCGGGGCCGTCCTATATAGTGTTGGGCGAACAGTGTTCGCCACTGTTCGGGGTTCTGCAGAACATCACCCTGTTCGGGTGATGTTCGAGTTCGGCCGAACACCTGGTAGTGTTCGGCCGAACTGTTCGCGTTCGCCCGAACGGCTCAATTCCTGGCCGAACCTGGCCGAACAGGGCCCCTGTTCGGCCGAATACGGCCCCCCTATGGGGTCGCAGGCATAAGGGGGGAGCATGCCCCGATCGCGGGGGGGGGGTCGGAAATTCCCCCCACCCCCTCCGCTAGCGCTCCCCCCTCTGCCCGCTTCCCCATACAAAAGTTTAAGCAAAGTACCTGTAATAGTGGATGGCCTGGCAGTGGCACTGTGGAGTGAGGAGGAGGAGTCCGGAGAGTGACGCGTTGAGGGAGGCCGGGCAGCGAGCGTGAGGTCAGAGAAAGGGCGGAAGTACCACAAGGGTACTACTGCTGAACCGCCCGCTGCCCGGCCTCCCTCAACGCGTCACTCTCCGGACTCCTCCTCCTCACTCCACAGTGCCACTGCCAGGCCATCCACTATTACAGGTACTTTGCTTAAACTTTTGTATGGGGAAGCGGGCAGAGGGGGGAGCGCTAGCGGAGGGGGTGGGGGGAATTTCCGACCTCCCCCCGCGATCGGGGCATGCTCCCCCCTTATGCCTGCGACCCCATAGGGCCCCCAAAAGCAGGATGTTCGGGAAGTTCGGGGTTCGGCCCGAACATGCCGAACATCTCGCCCATGTTCGGCGAACTTTCCCGAACCCGAACATCCAGGTGTTCGCCCATCACTAGTCCTATATTGGTCACATCATCAATCGGGCATGTGCTTGGTGGCACCGATCATCATCTGATTCCATGACAATCGAATCGCATGGTCCATTGGCCACCAAGTCGCCTGATGTATGGCCACCTTTGTCACACCAACAAAAGCTAATCAAGTTTGTATCCTTATTTAATTACATTTTTCTCCCGGGTTTTCCTAGTAGATAATTGTACATCTTCTCTTTTAGGGTTCTTTTAGATGAAAGGCTAAACAGAGCGTTAAATATGCATACGTATTAATTACGCTGTGGGTGAGTTGGCGCCGGGAGAGACGAATGACGGCTCTTCCTGCTGATGATAAACTCCCCAGCTGCGTTCAGTACTATTCCCCCTTTGAGACAATAATGGGAGCATTTTAACCTCAAGTGTGTCAGCGGTTGACAAGCAGTACGGTTACTGCCTGGTAAAGAAAACCCTGCATGTGGCATCCAGTTCTGGCTGCTGTCCACCTGGGTGTACATGCAGAGATCACCGCAAGTGCTGGACATTTGCAGCTGGCTGCAAGCACCCTGCACATAAACATGAGCTGCTGACAAGCCGTTATGTGCACTGTTGTCAGCCATTTGTTTGGAAGAGTCCCCATCTAACTTTTCAGTACTATTTACTTGTAAAAGTACCCCAAAAAATACATGAAAAAGTACTACCAAACTTATTTTGAGAATTTGCTTGCTTGCTGGTGGCTTAAAAGGTATTTTATTGACAACATATGAAAATATCACGTAGAAGAAAACTCAGGAGAAAAGTCTTCAATGTCTACTGGTTGCTTTGTAGTTTTCAGTGCAGGACCATCCTATTGAGCTCAGTGGCTCCTAACACAGGGGTGAAAGATTTGGTTTGCTTTGTACCAGTCCCGTGGAACATCCCATACAGGAGAACGTGTCATGTGAGGCAAATCCAGTATCTCCATGACCTTAGATGGACTTCTACATTTACAATGTTGTGTAGGAGGCCTTTCTGTATCATGTGACATCAAAGGGGTATTAAGTATTCTTAAAGTTTTAAGCTTGCAGTACCAGGTTTACTTGTGTAGACTGGAGGTGTCTACAGCTTGACTGAGTGTTGTATTGAGTGCTGGATGTATAACAAGTGATGTGCTGAGCTGTAAATCCATTACCGAGCGCTGATGACCTGTTTTATTGCTCTCTTGGATGCTCGGTGTAAAAAATGTATAATGGTTGTGAATCCCAGGAAATGATCAGTCATGGTTTAGTGGTTCACACTCAGCTCCGCTGGTCTGTCACCTTATTCTTCATTTTGATTGGACAGTCAATAACATAATTGGTGAGGGATTAGAAAGAAGGTTTTTTTTCCTACCCGAATGTGCTAACAGCTAGCAGAAATCATCGAGCCATAAATTAGCTTGTCAGACTTAACCAAAACCTATTGCTCAACCCTTCATTGCTTTTTCATTATGTCAGTAACAACCAGCCTGATGCCTGTGTCTGTGATTGTGAAATGAGATCAGAACAGAAAATATGTCATCCTGAAAACACTGGATGAGCAAGTAGAGCTGCTCACCGTTATATCCCATTAAATCAAGTCAGCTTCTTTGGTAACTGAGATAAGCAATCAGTTTATGCAAGGAAACCCTGCAAATTGTCTGTCTATTTTCCTTCTGTAGAAAGGGACATGAGACCCTCTTCTGTCCAATAGGGCTGCTTTATCAGCCTGTGCTGCCCAATGTGGCTGGATAGTGTAGTGGTTAAGGGCTCAGCCTCTAACACAGGTGACCTAGGTTCAAATCTAGGATGCTCAATAAGCCAGCACCTATTCAGCAGGAGTCATTGGGCAAGACTCCCTAACACTGCTACTGCCAACTGAGCATGCTCTAGTGGCTGCAGTTCAAGTGCTTTGAATCCGTCAGGGGAAAAGCACAATATAAATGTTATTTGTCTTGTGTTAATGTCACAAGCATGTGCAGCCCATAATTATGGGTGTGTGCTTTGTAGGGAACAAAGTCAACAACAACAAAACATTTGTAAAGAGCTTTTCAGTACATAGTGATGTGTACGGGTGGAAAAGTTATGCGACCATAAATACCAGACTAAACAGGTGGCTTTTCAGCTTTGATTTAAACGTGTCCAGGGTTGGAGCTGTCTTGATTATGTTTGGCAGGGCATTACAAAGGTTAGAGGCAGCATGACAGAAAGCTCTGGCTCCAAAAGGTTTTTAGTTGGACTCTGGGGGTGATCAAGTTATTGGATCTTTGTGTTTTAAGGTTGTGTGAGGTGTAACGGAGGTGTGTCATAGTTGCAACAAATCCTTCAGGTATCTGGGGCCTAGGTCATGTAGGGATTTTAATGTTAGCATGCCAATTTTGAAAAGGATTCTCAGTTTTATGGGTAGCCAGTGTAGTGAGCAAAGGATTGGTGTTATGTGGCAATGGCCAATAGGCTTGTTAGTAGTCTTGCGGCAGCATTCTGTGCTTGCTGCAGGCAGTGTTGGTCTGCATAGACGGCATTGCAATACTCCAGCCTTGATGTGATGAAGGAGTGAACTAGGATTGGAAGAACCTCTAAAGGAATGAGGTGCTTGGAATGTTTTACACCAGCTGAAATTTGATTCCTGAAGCTTACCTGCCCATTAATCAGTAAACCCAAGCTGTGCAGTGTTGCAGCTAGTCTGTGTATTATACATAGGATCCCTCATCATTGCTATGCAATTACTGCAGCAGGATTTCCAGGTATGCACACTCTAGGGGTCCCTGATAGGCCATGAGAGACCCAGGGAACCTATTTCCAGTGAAGGTATAAAATCCCTTGTTTTTTTGGAATCCTGAAGCTAAAGTCTCCAGTACATTTTGGGAGCTTCAGTGACAGTATAAAATTGCCCCCCAAAATGAATGACATTTAAGCCCAAAATCTCCACAGAAATTGGTTATACAACCCCCAAATTTGCAGGTTATGCAGGGAATTGCTGTGACTACTCCAGTGTTTATACCAGTAGGGTCACTGGTTCTTCCATAGGGGCAAACTGGGAAATTGCCCCAGGGCCTCTGAGCACTGTCATGCCGCCAAGGTCTTCCATCAACTTTTGTGTGGTCCCTACTCCCCACAGTGTAGTACTTTATTGCACTGTGTGGACTTCATAGAAAGAGTAAGCTATAGATTGCTTTGTTTATACCTGCTGTATGTATGCACTGCCCTGTGGCTCAGAGACAAACTCATCATCTGAATAAGATTAGGACCTTCCAAGGCTAGACATCAGTATTCTGAGATGTGCACGTTCTACAGCCGAATGGAATATTGTTTTCAATAATTGTCTCATATCAGTCATCCCAATAACCAGTTAAATATGAAGTGCCAGTAAAGCTACACCGGATATACAGATGAAGGCAATGGCATTGTTCCCCTCCTTACCCTGCCTGCCAAAAACGGCACTATCGTCATCCTGTATCGAATCCCGATCCAGGCTTTGGAAGTACTTCCGCCCCCGAGCACTTCTGAAGACGGGCGCATCCGTACTGCGCATGAGTGAGCGTGAACTCACGCGTATGCAGTACGGATCCGTCAGTCTTTGGAAGTACTCAGGAATGCGAGTACTTCCGAAAACCAGCACAGGGAGACCCAAAGAGCTATTTGACCGAGCTGGAGGACATCGGTGGAGGGACAGATGGACAGAGAGGACCAGGAAGCCTCTATGGGATCCAGAGTCTTTCCTCTTCTTAGGTAAGTGACTACGGTTTCAGGGGTGCTTTAAGCAGCTTGCTAGCTCTGAAACTGCATGCTACTAAAAAGAGAGATTTTCTAACATTGGATATGCATGAGCTGTGACTGGACCTGGTGGCTTCTTTAAAAAGTTGGTAGATCCTAAATGCTGGCCGGGACCCGACATTTTCTAGAGTTACTAGTTATCAGGCTCAGGCACAGCCAGTCATCAAAGGTATTTGAATTCCTCTTAAACCATCCACAATAATAGTAGGGAGAACTCAACCAAGAGGAATGATGCATGGTGAAAAATGGGGGAAAGATGTTAATAGAGTTGTGGTCCATATTTCATGCAAGGCTGTGTAGGACAAAATACAAAGCATTTATTCAATAAATAAATGGTATATGTACAATAAAGGGTTTGAACAGATCTTCTTTAATTACGTGTGAAATATTCTCTGTCCCAGGCAATTCGAAATCATTGTGTATTGTGAGCTGTCCGCTGGAAGAGCATGACCTCTTGTTGTGGTGTGGCTGCACTGTGAAGCGGACTTCCTCTCTCCATCTCTCCGCTGAATCATGTGCTGTGTTTATCTCCTTCCTCCTCTGCTGCAGGCTATACGAATGCCTTTTGAAGATGGAATCAAGAGCTCCAACAGGGCTGACATTGCAGGGTGGTGTTAAACAAGATGATTAATAATTTACGTGGAGAACATGAATGAACAAGGGAATCCAAGCTCATTGCTAAACACTTCATATTTGTTCAACTAGACTACAAAAAATAGGAAGGTGGACGTTAATAGCAAACGCTCTCACATGCCTGCATGTAATAGCTGAATTCATCCACAAGGAGAGCCGTGGGCCTGATTTACGAAGGCATCTCCAGAGGAGTATATATAACAGCTGTTTAATTGGTCACAGTTTACATGCCAATAATTAAAATATATATAATATTATATATGTATTGTTAAGTATTTTATTTATATATATGGGCAGCATGGTGGCGCGGTGGATAGCACTCTTGCCTTGCAGCGCTGGGTCCCCGATTCAAATTCCAGCCAGGTCAACATCTGCATGGAGTTTGTCTGTTCTCCTCGTGCCTGCATGGGTTTCCTCCGGGTACTCCGATTTCCTCCCACATCCCAAAAACATACAGATAATTGTCTCTCCCCTAAATTGGCCCTAGACTACGATACATACACTACATGATACATACATAGACGTATGACTATGGTAGGGATTAGATTGTGAGCCCCTCTGAGGGACAGTTAAGTGACAATATATTCTGTACAGCGCTGCGTAATATGTCAGTGTTATATAAATACTAACTAATAATATTACCAATGTTTTACTATCAACTTAACACTAACCTCCCTTCCTAAATCCTAACACCACCACCCTGCGAACTAAGTAACCAATATGCTACTAAATTACTTGGGAATAGTCGATCAGCTAGTATCGGGTGCTCAACTCATCACCTTTTCACCGTATAACCTCAATTTATGATTATTGAACCCGGCGCCAAATTCACCTGTTCCTTCTCCAGACAACTACCAGCATCTTCAGGGGTTATAAATCATCCAGAAAACCTACATCTGCTATCAACTAGTTTGGATTTTCTACAGTTGTCAGCGCACTGCATTGTGCCGACAAATTTTACATAAAAAAATACATTGCATCTGTATTCTACTATTCCAGTTGGGGACAGGGGGTTAAAGTAACATTTAAGGGGAGGTCATGCTATTTGTGTTCATTAAATAAAAGGAAAAAAGTAGCTCTTCCCTCCAAAGCTTTTAGTAAGCCCTTCTTACCCATGCAGGCTGGTATAGCCAGGATGGCTGAGCCAACCCACAGGGGCCACTGCAATACTAATCTATACCAGCCTGCATGGTACATTTTATGGGGGACTTGGTAAGAGAGGCCTTTGTTTATTGGGGGTTTACAAAACATGAGCCAGATTCATGGGCGTAGCAATAACCCCTGTGATCCCTGCCATTGCAGGGGGGCCCAGAGGCTATGGGGGCCCCTCTTCCTTCCTCTCCCCATCTGCAAGTGCAGCTAATTAGCAAAAAATCTCCAGTTCGCTCACAAAAACCATCCCTGCCACCTCCTCCCGCCATGCAGAGTAGCAGTAGCGGGAGTGTCTGTAATCTTTTCCTGCTTCTAGATGCTGCTTCACAGCAGAACACTCTCTGCTGTCATTCTCCGACTCCCAATCATGTGACCCTTGTGGGGTTCGGGGACAAAGGGGGCCCCATGCTATCATGTTTGAAGGGGGGCCCTATCAAGTCTAGTTACGCCCCTGGCCAGATTTAAGGACTTGGTCACATGACTCAAGCAACCATCAGTTACCACCATAAAATATACCATCAGGATCCTCTCACTTCTGTGGTAGACATTAATAAACACTGTACTCTTACTTTAGCATGAGGCCTTACACCCAAATCATTATGGGCCTGCAACAAAGCACAATGAAATAAGTGATCAGTAATAATGAAATGAATTATAAGAATAAAATGGGGAGGGAGAGTGGAAGCGTCTCCAAAGTTCAGATATCTGTGCCACTGTGTACATGTGAGAGGGATATGAGGTAACTTAAAGTGGTTGAGATTGAAAAAAGCACTTCTGGAAGGAAAATTGGATCATCCAATAATACCACTTCTCAGGTATGACAATAGCTCCTCCTCCTGCAGTATCTCGTAGCAACGGCATCTTATGGAAAGTGAGGAGAATCTTCAACCTGAAATACAAAGAAGGAACAGCCAGAAAACAGAACAAGACCTTATCAAACTGAACTTATTAAGTCCACAGTATCAGGGCCAGTTCATGCTCTAATGGGGCCCTGGGTAAAAGTAACCTGGGGCCACCTTGCCCTCTTCCCCCCCCCCCCCTTCCAGCCTGGATGAGGGGGCCCTACTGAGTGGAGGAGAGAAAAACGTGAACAGGTGCGGTGGAGCAGCAGTGCTGCCTGACAGACTTTCAGATCTCAGGCCACCCAGTATCAGCAGAGAAGCAAGTGTGCAGTGCACCTGTCAGCAGCGTGGCTTCCCCCCATAAGTGCCTTCCGTCCTTGACTTGCACTCTTCCCGTCAGACCTTTTGATCCCCGCAGCACCTGGTATTAGAAAGCAGCTCCTACATTCACTTTCAGGAAGTCTCTTCCCATGATATAGGCTGTAGATGGAGCTGCTTGTGTCTTCTCCCCTGCTCTCTCTGATGCCAGGTGTAGCAGGGATCAGGACGTTTGGCGAGGATGTAAGCAAGGAAGGCACTTCTGGGGGAAGCCACGCTGCTGACACGTGAACTGTGCACTTGCTTCTCTGATACTAGCTGTTGCTGGGTGACCGATGAGAACCAAGGCCTGTACCCACCACGCGATTTCCCAGATGATTTACCCAATGACCAGTGATTTTTTTTTTTAGCGACAAGCGGTCGTTTCTGCAACCTCATGACATGGGTACAGGCGCGTAATAATGACCGCTACGGCGGATTGGAATCTTAAGATCCTCGACAACTCCGCTCAAAATACTAAGATTGCTTGACTTCCCTTTTGCGCCCGTCCTGTAACGCCATGTGGCGTCGCGCGCAGGAAGAGGAGTCGCCAACCGCTCGTTGTCAAGGAGACATCACTGGACCCGTCAAATTATGAGTACTCAGCTTTAAGGTCTGTGGGAGAAGCACGTTGCAGAGATGTGCGACACACACAGACTTGGGGGGCCCGGCAGTGGTCAGGGGTCCCTGGAATTGCCCCCTTTACCTCAGTGGTAGCACCGGCCCTGTACAGCATGCCCATGTATACTGCAGTCCTATGTTGTACTGCAGTTTTTCCATTCCGCCTGACTTTTTCCATCACAGCTTCATGATGTTACATCTAGGTGACGCTCTCTGACCATCTCTGCAAAGCAATGTTTCCTATAGTGAGTCATTATTTGGAACTCTGTTCTGGGTCCAGTGCTCTTCAATTTATTTATTAATGACCTAGTAGATGCAGTAGTGAGCAATGTTGCTATTTTTGCAGATGATACAAAATTGTGCAGAATCATCAACTCTCAGGAAGATAGTGTCATTTTGCAACAGGATCTGGATAGGATGGCTATATAGGCACATACATGGCAGATGAAATTCAATTTTGAAAAATGTAAAGTCATGCATTTTGGTCGTACCAATGGTCTAGCACCATATAAAATAAATGGGATACAGTTGGGGACATCAAACTTGGAGAAGGACTTAGGAATACTCATCGACAACAAGTTAAATAATCGTACTCAATGCCAAGCCGCTGCAGCTAAAGCTAACAAAATTTTGGGATGCATTAAAAGGGAAATAAAAACTCGAGATGCTAGCATAATATTGCCCCTGTTTAACTCTCTAGTAAGGCCACATCTGGAATATGGAATTCAGTTCTGGGCACCACATTACAAAAAAGATATTGCAGTTTTAAAGCAGGTGCAGAGACGAGCAACAAAATTGATGCGTGGGATGGAAGGTCTCACTTATCGAGAAAGGTTAGATAAACTGGGTTTATTTAGCACAGAGAAAAGACGCCTTAGAGGGGATCTAATTAACATGTATAAATACATCAGAGGGCAATATAATACCTTGGCGGATGAGCTTTTTGTCCCTAGGCCTTCTCAAAGGACTAGAGGACATGATCTGTGCATGGAGGAAAAACATTTTAGCCATTTATTTAGGAAAGGGTTCTTTACAGTAAGAGTGATTAAGATGTGGAATGCATTGCCACAGGAAGTCATTATGGCAACTCTATACCTGCATTTAAAAGGGGCTTAGATGCTTTCCTTGCGTTGAAAGACATCCATGGCTACAATTACTAGGTAATGCCTAATGATGTTGATCCAGGGATTTTATCTGATTGCCATCTGGAGTCGGGAAGGAATTTTTCCCTTTTGGGGCTAATTGGACCATGCCTTGTAAGGGTTTTTTCACCTTCCTCTGGATCAACAGGGATATGTGAGGGAGCATGCTGGTGTTGTACTTTGTACTGGTTGAACTCGATGGACGTATGTCATTTTTCAACCAAAATAACTATGTAACTATGTAACTGTTCTCACACATCCTATGCAAGATAAAGGTCATTGTGAATGAAATATTTTTGTGCATTGGTTACTACATAATTCTGAAATTATAACATACTTAAAACCTGCATGCAGTTACCATAGTGACGAACAGTAACACATTTTAACAAAGCATGTTCTGTAACTCCGTGCCAGGCACCATTAAAGTGTGCGAAAAACTGATGCACCTTTATCAGCTTAAAGGATACCCCAACTGAAATGTGACATAATGAGATAGACATGTGTATGTACAATGCCTAGCACACAGATAACTGTGCTGTGTTCCTTTTTTTCTTTCTCTGCCTGAAAGAGTTAAATATCAGGTATGTAAGTGGCTGACTCAGTCCTGACTCAAACAGGAAGTGACTACAGTGTGACCCTCACTGATAAGAAATTCCCCTTTCTTGCTCTCAGAAGCCATTTTCTGCTAGGAAAGTGTTTTATAGTTGGAATTTCTTATCAGTGAGGGTCACACTGTAGTCACTTCTTGTCTGAGTCAGGACTGAGTCAGCCACTTGCATACCTTATATTTAACTCTTTCAGGCAGAAAAATGAAAAAAGGAACACAGCATAGGTATCTGTGTGCTAGGCACTTTACATACACATGTCTATCTCATTATGTCACATTTCAGTTGGGGTATCCTTTAACTGAAGAATGATTCTAGGAGGCTGCATGAGCTTAGAATTAGTTCATTACCATTTCTCAAAAAGCATTATTTGATTTTGCAAGATAATTTGCCTTTCAATCTGATGATTTTATCAGATTGAAGGAGAATCAGTACCACAGCATAGCCACCTCATCGATTTTTTAATCAAATTTAGGACAAAATCAGTTTAAAGGATTCATCAGGAATGATGGAAAATCTCAGCATGAAACCTATTAAATATCAATTACAGCCATTCCCTCAGGTGTCCCCTGTGATAACGCTGCTGTCCCTGGGACCCCATGCAGAGTATAAGTGCAGGAAAGTTCTCTTATACTCACCTCTCCAGCCTGAAAGCTCCTGTCTGTTTACTGCCGTCATCTCCCAGGGGCCCATAGTGACCCAGTGGTATGTGAAACACTCACGTACACAGATGGTTCATGGGGTTACTATGGGCACCTAGAAATGATGGCAGGACAGAGGAAAGAGCGTGCCGGCTGGTGAGTATGAGAGTGCTTTGCTGGGCTAATACTCTATAGAGAGCCCCAAGAAGAGCAGCATGAGCAGGGGGAAAACGTCACCGGCTCTAGCATATCCCCCCCCCCCCATAGATACCACCACACCCCTACCGCGCCCCTGCTCAGCCTTACCAGCATCCATAGCAATCTGTAATGTTGAGGGTCAGGAAAGGTCAAGTGGAGCAGAAGAAATCAGGATGTTAGTGTTGCTCATTTCACCTTAATGTATTGCCCCAGTACATCAAAACATATGTACAGGCGAAAGTCAAAAAATTAGAATATCATGCAAAAGTCCATTTATTTCAGTAATTCATGCAAAGCGAAATATATCAAGCCTTGTTATAATTGTGATGATTATGGCTTACAGCTTATGAAAACTCCAAAATCAAAATCTCAGGCCATTAGAATACTGTAAATGTTCAATATTCTAGACACAAAGGCCCATATGCGACTCTTCTTCGATTTAAAATTACATTTTAGCACTTTGCAATGAAAAAAGTATCAAAAAGTAGGTAAAAAGTACTGTCAAAATTATTGTGAGCATTTTTTTTCTTGCTGATGGTTTAACATCCCTGGCGGTATGATTATTTCTAGATTATTTTTCCGAAAGCGGTGCAATTTTTTTCACAAGCTTTCAGACCCTAAAAATGATACCGCTTGATACTATAGATCTGCAACAGCCCTGCACATTCCACATCTCCAATGGATCCAACTCGGGATTACTGCTCTGAGCTGTGGATTTCCATCCCGAGCCTGACTTGGGGTTACCGCTAAGGAGGTTAAAGCTCATTTTATTGACAACTTTCATAATATCACCTAGGAGAAAACTCAGGTGAAAAATGGAATTGCATGGGCCAAAGTGTCAGACTTTAATCAGCTAATCAATCCAAAACACCCGTTTCATATATTAGTTTCACCTTTTATGTTGAATTACTAAAATAAATGGACTTTTGCAAGATATTCTAAATTTTTTAGTTTCACCTGCATGTGAAAGGCTGAAGTACACATACTGATACAGGACATAAACTTATAAAAATAAATTGTGCAATCCTATGAAAAGGTTTGTTTTTTTACCTTTATGAAGTTTACTTGGACTTTGCCTGTCTGCCAATATTGATTAATCATGGAATTTCTAATTATTTCTTCTTCCAAGTTCCCATCTTGAGAGGAATCTGAATTAATTTCAGTCTAATAACTTTGTAACTTGTCCGGGAACTAATCAATATCTACAGCATTCATTACCTCCTTGGAGACACATTCTTGTTGACAGTATTATCTTGTGTCTACTGACTGATAGAGCTCATAGAGCAATTACCCATTAGCAGGTAGATATGTCTTTGTTTACATCCTTACAGCAGTGAATGGTAAAATATTTACCATACTAGGTATCTTTGTGGATCTTTTGAAAGATTCCATTCAGGGTGCAAACATATGAACCCCAGTTTCTACAGTGCTCTGCCACCTCTTGTTCATATTTGAAACTGGCCTGAGGCCTGGTCACCTTCCACAAAGGGTGATGTGTTTGGAGGGGGGCTTGCAAAAGAAAGGAGATATTGATTGAAGTTGTGTAGTCCCTAAGTAATTTAGATTGAAGAAAAGATAGCTTACTTTGCACCTGTAGGCATTCAGCACAGCTGACCAGTAGTCCATGTCCATTATCCTCCCTCATCACAGGTGTGTACTGCTATGCGGATCTCTCTCCACAGTCATACAAACAAACAAACACAGAACATTTATATTGCATTTTTCTCCTGACGGACTCAAAGCGCCAGAGCTGCAGTCACTAGGACACGCTCTATAGGCAGCAGCAGTGTTAGGGAGACTTGCCCAAGGTCTCGTACTGAATAGGTGCTGCCTTACTGATCAAGCAGAGCTGAGATTTGAACCCAGGTCGCCTGTGTCAGAGGCCTCAACCATTATGGCCCATACTCACGGGTAACTTTTAGGGCCTGTCGCCAGCACACGTGAGCGTGTGGGCGACTGGCCGGCGACAGCTCCTCGCCAGGTCCTTCCGCGTACACACGCGGAAGAGGGACCAGCGGCGCGACGGAAGCGTTCCTCCTCCCCGCCGGAAGCTCCGTATACTTCAATAGAGGTTGCTGTCGCTAGTCCGCATACTCACGCGGACTAGCGACAGTTGCGGCGGAGTTGCGGCGGTGACTGTCGCCAGGCGATTGAGCAGTTCAATCGCCTGGCGACATCAGCGACGGGTCGACAGTTCGGGGTGTGCGCCCGTGCAACGGCCCATACTCACGGGCGACCTGTCGCCGCAATGCAGCGACAATTGTAGCCCGTGAGTATGGGCCATAACACTATTCAGCTACAGCCACTATTCAGCATATACAACATCTATGCTTTGCAAACTATGCTGTACATTTTGTACATTTCCTGATCCCAAAATGTTTTTCTGCTGTTAGTTCATTCCTAAAAGCCATTCAGCTAGGCAGCATTGGAACTGATAAAGATTCCAGTTGCTAGATAGTCATGAAAAACTCTATTCAAGTTGTGTCCACAGGCCATGCAACAAAGTGTGAATAGTGTAAAAGCAGTCTTAACACAACCCACAAGTGATGTGCAGCGCAGGTGAAGGAATTTTCTCTGTCTCTTTATTAGTCCTTTTACATCTACTGTATGTGTGTTAACTGAATACTTTTTTTTACAACACACTGTTGCATGCAATACAGAAAAAATTGCATGAAACTGCACAGCAACTTACAGAAAAGTGCAGAACATCTGATCAGTTAAAATGTATGTTTTGATATTCTTTCAGTGTAAACCAGCCCTTGTAATGCAGAAAATACAAGGCCTCCTGAGGTGCCCATAAATTTGCTAGACGTGCGGCATCAATATATCGCAGTTTCGATAATCAAAAAAGAGGAAAAATTATTACAAGAATATATAATAAGTCAATTTTGCCCCCCCCCCCCCCCAAAAAAAAATTATAATTTTACTAAAGAGACATATTCAATGGTTGAAGCTAAGAGATTGATTCCACAACATGGCCACTCTATTGTGATTTCCATTGCTCTCAGTCTCCGCCCGAAATCAATTAGTACTATCAATGCGGGAAAGATCTCGCTGGGAAACACTCAGTCAGGTGTGCAGCGTTAGCAGTGTTGAATTTCCCAATGGCCGATGGACCCGGCAGACCCCAGCTGGTCTCCCCTCCCCATATGTAATGTCTTAACACCCCCCACCGCCCTGTGGTGAGTGTTGCAATGTAGTTTTGGTCGTGTCCCGCCACTATGAGAGTGAGTGTTTTTGTTTTACACTTAGCAATACTGTTGACTTTAAGGTTTCGACTCATTATTACTCCAAATCCATCACTGCAGTCTGCTGAACTTGCTACGGTCAATCAATATACTCTGGTCAGCACTTAAAAACAAACTTACTAAACCACTATCGGTGAAATACTGGTGTTGAAGACGTTACCAAAAAGAATGATCTTATGATGACTTGTCTGTGTTTTTATATCTAACAAGGCATTCCTCACCCAAAATAGCTTAAGTTAAACATTAACAGGAATGCTGTAATGATCACACAAAGCTAGTGAGTGTTTAGTGGCTCTTGTGCTATCTGTTATCTGACCAATGGGAATACTTTCCCGTATAATGCTGAGAATACACGGCTCGATTCTGAGTCATTTAGATGGCTCGATAGATAATTTCCGACACGTCCGATCTCCCGTCCGATCATTTCTCCGCTTGATTCTGCATTGAGGACAATGGAAAAAGATAAGAAAAACGAGCGGAAGATAAGAGAATCGCCTGCGGAATCGAGCGGGTAACCGATCGAGCGGAAGGATCGAGCGGCAAAATCGAGCCTTGTATGCCCAGCATTAGGGGTTTATTCACAAAGTTTTCTCTTAAATTATTTCTCCTTACCTATTTCTATCCTCCACTGTAAGGGGAATTAATTCATGAGATAAACAGGTAAGGGGTATACTAAACCCTATTAAAATGAAAGTGTGCAGGCAGCACACTTTAACCATTTCCAGATGTAAGGCATTTCAGTTAAGGTCACAGGGAAGGTTTGGCGCCCCACAAACACTTGTGTTAATAGTGGCTATAAATGGAAATTTGGACACTGGAGGGGCCCGATAAACTACCAGGCGGCCCTGGTGCCCACTATTTTATCGGGTTCCTCTGACGCCCAAATTTCTGTTTGTAGACGCTGTTAACATTGGTGCCTACGGAGCACACAAACATTACCGGTGCCCCATATTTATCACAAATAGTGGTGAAGGTGGCATGGATATCTGTGGTTTGCAGGGGTAGGTTTTAGGCATTGGTGGTGGTGGGTTAGAGGTAGGCATTGGAGTGGGGTATGGGTCAGACATCGTTGGGGGGTTTGGTTAGGGTTAGGCATCATGGGGGAGGGGGTCAGTTAGGGCTAGGCATTATTAGAGGGGGGGGATCATGTAAGAATACTAAAATATTGGTAAATTTTACAGATATTCTACTACCGACTATTTCCGGTGGCTAGGTTTCCGCAGCGTCTATTTTGCATGTATGCATATAGGTCTTTCCTGTAGACATACTCCACATACCATCTTGTATCCTTTAGGTTGTTAAAGTGTAACTGTCGGGCATAAAATCAGTTCTTTATTTTTATCTGATAAACAAGTAGTAAGGATGCTAACCAGGCAATCCAAAAGTTAAAATCACTATTGATTATCTTGTTGATAAATGATCATTCCCCAGTTTACCTGACTCTTATTTGGTACACAAAATTTGGTGCGCACAAAGGAAGTTGCAGGGCATGCTGGGTTGTCCTTTTTTGCTTCTCTACTTTCCCCTCAGACTTAACTAATGCAGCCTGATTGGCTGAAGCCTCTTTCCCTCCTGTTTTCCACTCCCACACCTCTGTTCCTCTCTGATTGGCCAATAGTTCTCATGCTGAGAAAATGCACTTTCTATAGTGGAGGGCAGGCAATGCATACACAATCAGGCAGAGGAGAGTAAGGGAGGAAATGACATCAGGATTTGCTTCAACATAGCCACAGTTAAAATGGGAAATGCTAAGAAGGATGTTCTCTTTTTTTTTTTACTGTAGAAAAATCACTAAAATCAAAATGTGGACAGTGCAATACATATGTAAGTAGAGAAAGTATTTATCCTCTTATATATGTGTTTTTTTCTCTGAGATAGTATGGCTCACAGCTCCTCTTTAAGGGGATATCAGTAATCTCATCCATGACCAATCTTCCCTGAGCTCCACATATGCTCTGAAATATCTGCATTTCATATCTGCTTCTCTCTCCTTCTGTGGCATCTGCTTCAGTAACACTGGTAAATGCAGATCTATGATGTGGTGTTAAAGGTCATAATTATATCTTTACTTAGCAATTAAAGGCATTTCTGATCAGTTCCGCTCATTGATCCCACTAACAGGCTTGTCCACAGTTCCTTCTGGAAACACTATTGTTGGGCAGAGAAGCAGGCAGTGGGCTGAATGTGATCTTTCAGCTGATGAATGATCTTTACATTGGTCTGAACTGAACCCATTTTCTACATCAAAAACAGAAGTGTACGTTGTTAATCATGAGGAAAAAAGAAAGATAAAGCAGGAAGGATGATTAGAATGAAAACATAAGCTAAATATTCAACACCCGACGGAGGAAGATGGATCCAGCAATGTCCCCCTTACAACCAGCATTCCACAATCCATCTTCCGGATGGCGGGTGTGCGCGGCATTACACGAAGGCTGTGAACGGAAGTCTATCGGTCGCAATACTTTGTGCAGAGTCATCAGGGATCTTACAAATCTGATACAACGATCGTTATCGCTGTGTGTCT
Organism: Hyperolius riggenbachi; assembly: GCF_040937935.1. Lineage (NCBI taxonomy): Eukaryota > Metazoa > Chordata > Amphibia > Anura > Hyperoliidae > Hyperolius > Hyperolius riggenbachi. The sequence continues at coordinate 135,118,581 of NC_090649.1, forward strand.
ATAAATGTCATTCGCGTGATCACGTGCCTGTACCCAGGTCACAAAATTGCGGAAATTCTCACTAATCACTAAAAAAACCACGGGGAAAATTGCGTAGTGGGTATGGGCCTACTTACTTTTAAAGGACCCCAATCGTGAAAAGTTGTAAGAGACATGTACACGTACTATACTAAACACTATTTGTAAATGTTTAACATACTACTACACAGCGGTGTACAATAGATTGGGGAGACATTACAACATTGTATAATGTTACACAGGCACATTGCACTGTAAGGCCAAGTTTGCAGTGACTGTTGTGTTTCCTGTAACAGTAGGAACACAATACAGCAAATCAGCAAACTGGCACCACATGTTATCTTCACATTGCATTGCATTGTAATGGATTGCGGAGACACCACCGCGCGGTCTGACAGTGAGGCGGCTGTTTCCACGTTCTCTCCGCAGCAGCATGCATCTGGTTTGTCTGAACCTAGTAGTGCACACAGATGGAGAGCTATGCGCGCGCGCGTGCTGCAAGACAGGCTCTTTATGCCAATAGGAGAGGGGTCAGCTGATCGGGACGATCAGCTGATCCCGGCGTGGCAGGGGATTGGCTGAAGGGAACTGGGCGGCGCTGAGGTGCGCTTTGCTATATATACTCCTTGCCTGTCAGTTGCTGGTTGTCTGGCGTTGCGAATGCTTATGTGTTAGCACTCAGACATTAGTCAGATCTTTCAGTGTGGTTGAACCAGGAGGACCTGGGAATCCACACTTAGCCAGATTACTGTCACTATTGTGTTATACTTCAGACTAGTTCCAGGGTGTTGAGACCACAGACCTCACACCCAAGACTAGGGATACTGTGTTACTATTGTGTTATACTTCAGACTAGTTCCAGGGTGATGAGACCACGGACCTCACACCCGAGACTAGGGATACTGTGTTATTATTGTGTTATACTTCAGACTAGTTCCAGGGTGTTGAGACCACGGACCTCACACCCAAGACTAGGGATACTGTGTTATACTTCAGACTAGTTCCAGGGTGTTGAGACCACAGACCTTACACCCAAGACTAGGCCTTGTTTGATATCTGTTATGACCTATTGCTTTCCTGACTCTCCTTCTGCTTTCTGATTCGGTACCTACGCATATCTGATTACCTGTTGCCAACCTTGCCTGTCCCTGGTTACCGAATCAGCCTTCTGTCTCTGTACCTTATCTGCTCGTGTGTTGCCGACCTGATCTGACCGACCCTTCTGGCTGTCACCCGCCCCCTGGGTGTTCAGTCCATCTGCAGGGACCCCCTGTCTCTCAGAGGGACCTCTCTGTAAACCAGTCAGGGACTCATCCTCTAGGAGTCCTTTGACTGCAGTAGAGTCTGACTCTTCTGGTTAGAGTCATCTGCTCCTCAGGTGATTCTACTCATTACTGTTGCACCAAACACTTACACGTTTTCAGGTGTCCAGAGGTTAGTTATACTTGTATTATTGGTGATTCTGCAGATCATTAATAATCAGGTATAAATCTGTATTCTTGGTGATACTGCAGATCACCAATAATCAGATTCTCTCTGTGTGCTGACACCGATTGTTACAGAACGCCAGACCAAAAAACAAAATGGACGCACTTAACAGTCGTCTTGATACACTCACCACCTCGGTGGAAAATCTCATCAGAGTGATGGACGGTCAGCAGGCCCAGATCTCTGCTTTATCTGGGTCTCTACAGGTCCTTCAGACGACTGTAAATTCAGTGCGATCTCCTCCACTTACAGACCTGCGGATGTCTGTACCCGAAAGGATTTCTGGTCATAGATCTGACTTTCAGAATTTTAAGAATCGTGTAATGTCATATTTTGAACTGAGACCTAACTTGTCAGGAACAGAGGCACAGTGGATTACATTTATTAAGACCCTACTCTCAGGAGATGCCCAAACCTGGGCATATAGCCTACAGACAGGGCACGAAGCGCTAACATCAGTAGAGGAATTTTTTAAGTCCATGGCCATAAGTTATGATGATCCGGACATTGCCTCTACTGCTGAGCGGAAGTTAAAGACCTTGCGTCAAGGCAAGGATCCAGTAGAAGTCTATGCAGCTGAATTCAGAAAATGGTCAGTGTCAGCTAGGTGGGGGACTTTTTCATTGCTAGATTGTTTTTTATCAGGGCTGTCAGATGCAGTTTCAGAGTTGATGTTGGGACACCCTGAACCAAAAACCATTGAGGAGGCAATCTCTTTAGCGGTGCGGGTTGATCGCCGGTTGCAGTATCAGCAAACCCATTGTAGAAACCAGGTCACATATGTCTCTTATGCCTCTCCTCCACCCGCCTCGCCTCCGCCAGAACCAATGCAAATTGGTCAGTCCAAGTTTACGCGGATAGAGAGGAATCACAGGAAAACAGAACAGCTCTGTTTATACTGTACAGAGGAGGGCCATAGAGTGCAGAATTGCCCCAAGAAGTCGGTAAACGCTGCCGCCTAGGTGTAGTCAGAGGTAATACCCTAGGCGCGCAGTCTTTACCTCTAGATAACAATCGTCTGCTCCTTCCCTGTTCTGTCACATGGGAAGGTGAGACTGTTACCACTGAAGCTTTCATTGACTCTGGTTCAGCGGCTAATTTTATAGATTACGAGTTTGCAAAGAAATTGGGAATTCCCATGCTCCCATTGGATCAGCCGATTCTGGTCACTGCTGTAGATGACTCTCCTCTGCAGAGTAGACATCCCTTGTCCCGTACTCCAAATTTGAGATTCAGTGTTGGGGTACTGCATGGGGAGGATCTGCAATTTCTGGTCTTGCGTATGGCAACCTCTACCATCATTCTTGGCATGCCCTGGTTACAACTCCACTCCCCTCAGATAAAGCAGAGGGACACCAAGAGCCCCAATAGTGTAATTCGTCTTGGGGACAACAAAATAAATGAGAAGTTAAAATTATACTTACAAACCAGGGTTACCAATAGGCAAACACTGTATAGGCAGGTGGGGAGAACAATCCTGACCCCACTCAGGAATAAAAAGTCGCTCTCTGTAGACAGGAAAATAGGGTAACAACCCTCCACCCAGGGTGGACTCAATGTAGTGTACAAGATACAGAGGCGCCAAAAGAATAAAAGGTAATTAAATGAACTTAAAAAAACAACTGGTTAAACAGAGCAGGCAGCGGTGGTCTTACCCCCTCCAAACAGACACAGGAAGAACTGCGATTCAGACAGTCAACAATTTATTCGGCACTCCGAATAAATTGTTGACTGTCTGAATCGCAGTCCTTGCCTGTGTCTGTTTGGAGGGGGTAAGACCACCGCTGCCTCCTCTGTTTAACCAGTTGGTTTTTTAGGTTCATTTAATTACCTTTTAATCTTTTGGCGCCTCTGTATCTTGTACACTCCCCTCAGATAGACTGGGTTTCAGGTCAGCTAATGAGCTGGTCGTCCCATTGTTATCATCATTGTTTGGCGAAGGTAACCATGGGTCATACCAACGTTCAGGTTGAAGGGGTGCCAAGACAATACGCAGAATTTGCTGACGTTTTCTGTCCCAAGTCAGCAGATAAACTTCCCTCCCACTGTGCCCATCGATTTGAGATCTGGTTGCATGCCACCCAGGGGTCACCTCTATAACCTGTCTGGGCCTGAGAAACTAGCTATGCAGGAATACATCAGAGAAAACTAGGCTAAAGGGCTCATCCGGCCCTCCCGTTCACCAGCAGGGGCAGGATTCTTTTTTGTAAAGAAAAAAGACGGAGGCCTCCGTCTTTGCATTGATTATCGAGGCCTAAATAAGATCACAGTGAAAAATCGTTACCCCTTAGCCTTGATTGACGATTTGTTCACACAGGTGACCAACGCCAAGATTTTCTCAAAGCTAGATCTAAGAGGTGCATACAACCTAGTGCGTATTAGGGATGGTGACGAATGGAAGACGGCCTTCAACACGCCCGACGGGCATTACGAGTACCTGGTGATGCCCTTCGGGTTGTGTAATGCTCCGGCCGTCTTCCAGGAGTTAATTAATGAGGTGTTCAGGAAAGTGTTGGGGAAGTTTGTCCTGGTCTATTTGGACGATATATTGATCTTTTCGTCCAATCTCACTGAACATCGCAGGCATGTCAGGTTTGTGCTAGAAAAGCTAAGACAGAATCAGCTTTATGCCAAACTGGAGAAATGCCTCTTCGAAGTAACCTCGGTTGCCTTCTTGGGGTACATCATCTCCACCTCTGGTCTTTCAATTGACCCATGGAAGGTTTCTGCTGTCCTGGAGTGGCCTCAGCCTGTTGGACTGAAAGTACTCCAGAGATTTCTGGGGTTTGCCAACTATGACAGAAGGTTCATTAAGGGGTACTCTACCATCATCGCTCCCCTCACCAGTCTCACCAAAAAAGGGGCTGACACTCATCACTGGTCAGCAGAGGCTCATGCAGCCTTTTCCACCCTAAAGAAAATGTTTTGTTCCGCATCTATACTGAGACATGTTGACGTCACCTTTCCCTTCATTGTAGAAGTTGATGCTTCAGAGGTGGGGGTGGGAGCTGTATTGTCTCAGAGATCAGGCTTGCAGGGCAAGCTCCACCCATGTGCCTACTTTTCCCGTAGATTTTCACCCGCATAGAAAAACTACGATATAGGCAACCGGGAGCTGTTAGCCATTAAGTTGGCTTTTGAGGAATGGCGACACTGGCTCGAGGGTGCAGAACACACTATCACAGTTTATACAGATCATAAGAATTTGGAGTATATAGAGGGTGCTAAGAGACTTAGCCCTCGCTAGGCCCGGTGGTCCCTGTTCTTTGCAAGATTTAGATTTATAATTACATATACTCCTGGTAGTAAGAACATCAAGGCTAATGCCTTATCCAGGTGTTTCGAGCCTGAGACAGTGCAGCCTGCAGCCCCTGAGACCATTCTACCTCAGAAGGTAGTTCTGGCAGCCACTGAGACCTGGAAGGATCGGACAGCCACTTTGAGTCCTTACCAACAAGATATCCCAGAGGGGAAGCCTGATGGGGTCATGTTTGTGCCACTGCCTTTTCGTTTGCAACTCCTACAACTGTTTCATTCACACAAAAATGCTGGTCATCCTGGGGCCACCAGAACTCAGGATCTACTGGCTAGATGTGCCTGGTGGCCTACATTGGCAACAGATTGTAAGGAGTTTGTAAGAGAGTGTGCCGTGTGTGCAAGGAGTAAACCCTCTCGTCAGGCCCCTGTTGGCACTTTACAGTCCTTGCCAGTCCCCGGTGAACCATGGACCGATATCTCCATGGATTTCGTGGGTGAGCTCCCTCGGTCTGAGGGCAAGTCAGTCATTTGGGTGGTAGTGGACAGATTCAGTAAGATGGCTCATTTTGTCCCTCTGAAAGGACTCCCCTCGGCCCAGGAATTGGCTGATCTCTTCATCCAGCACATTTTCCGGCTGCATGGCATTCCGGAGAATGTAGTGTCAGATCGGGGAGTCTAATTTGTTTCAAAGTTTTGGAGGGCATTCTGCCATCAATTAGACATGTATCTCGCATTTTCATCAGGCTACCACCCACAGACCAACGGCCAGACCGAGAGAGTTAACCAATCCCTGGAACAGTTCCTCAGGTGTTATGTTGCAGATGCGCAATCTGAATGGGTAAAATTTTTGCCGTTTGCGGAATTTGCGCACAACAATCTAAAAAGTTCCTCTTCTGAATTTTCCCCATTTCAGGTGGTGTCGGGAAGATCACCCAAGTTTGCTCCCTTGCCGGTCGCATCTACACCCTTTCCGGCTCTGGAGGATTGCCAAAGGGCCCTGAGGGAGATTTGGGGAATGGTTAAGAGGAACCTGGGGAAAGCTTTTCAAACCCAGAAAAGACAGGCAGATAAAATACGGTCTGTAGAGTGGAAATTCTCTCCAGGAGATTTGGTATGGGTGTCCACTCGTCCTTTAGCCTTAAAGCAACTGTCACCCAAGCTGGGCCCTAGATTTATAGGACCTTTTCCAGTGGCCAAGAAAATCAATAATGTCACTTATGCAATTGATCTCCCAGCCAGTATGAGAGGTGTGAGATCATTCCATGTGTCTCTTTTAAAGCCAGCAGTACATGTGTATTCCTCTCCTTCCCCTGTGTTGGTGGATGACCAACCAGAGTATGAGATTGAAAAGATCCTGGATTCTCGTCTGGTGCAGAATTCTGTGCAATACATGGTCCACTGGAAGGGATATGGCATAGAGGAGAGATCTTGGGTGCCAGATTGTCGCATGCACGCGGAGGAATTAAAGAAAGAGTTTCATGACTTACATCCTGGGAAGCCTGGTGGAAAGTGTCCGGAGTCCACTCCTCGGGGGGTGGGGGTACTGTAATGGATTGTGGAGACACCGCCGCGCGGTCTGACAGTGAGGCGGCTGTTTCCGCGTTCAGACCGGAGGTTTCTCCGCAGCAGCATGCGACTGGTTTGTCTGAACCTAGTAGTGCACACAGATGGAGAGCTGCGCGCGCTGCAAGACAGGCTCTTTATGCCAATAGGAGAGGGGTCAGCTGATCGGGACGATCAGCTGATCCCGGCGTGGCAGGGGATTGGCTGAAGGGAACTGGGCGGTGCTGAGGAGCGCTTTGCTATATATACTCCTTGCCTGTCAGTTGCTGGTTGTCTGACGTTGTGAATGCTTATGTGTTAGCACTCAGACATTAGTCAGATCTTTCAGTGTGGTTGAACCAGGAGGACCTGGGAATCCACACTTAGCCAGATTACTGTGTTACTATTGTGTTATACTTCAGACTAGTTCCAGGGTGTTGAGACCACGGACCTCACACCCAAGACTAGGGATACTTCAGACTAGTTCCAGGGTGTTGAGACCACGGACCTCACACCCAAGACTAGGGATACTGTGTTATACTTCAGACTAGTTCCAGGGTGTTGAGACCACGGACTTCACACCCAAGACTAGGCCTTGTTTGATATCTGTTATGACCTATTGCTTTCCTGACTCTCCTTCTGCTTTCTGATTCGGTACCTACGCATATCTGATTACCTGTTGCCAACCTTGCCTGTCCCTGGTTACCGAATCAGCCTTCTGTTTCTGTACCTTATCTGCTCGTGTGTTGCCGACCCGATCTGACCGACCCTTCTGGCTGTCACCCGCCCCCTGGGTGTTCAGTCCATCTGCAGGGACCCCCTGTCTCTCAGAGGGACCTCTCTGTAAACCAGTCAGGGACTCATCCTCTAGGAGTCCTTTGACTGCAGTAGAGTCTGACTCTTCTGGTTAGAGTCATCTGCTCCTCAGGTGATTCTACTCATTACTGTTGCACCAAACACTTACACGTTTTCAGGTGTCCAGAGGTTAGTTATACTTGTATTATTAGTGATTCTGCAGATCATTAATAATCAGGTATAAATCTGTATTCTTGGTGATACTGCAGATCACCAATAATCAGATTCTCTCTGTGTGCTGACACCAATCGTTACATGCATACAGTGAAGCATACAGCATGCCTCACAGGTATTCAATTTTTCCCAATTATGAAAAAAAAAATTGCAAACTCTGTAAAAATGGCTTGGGTATTTAAGTCAATAAATTGACAAGCTATCCATTACATCTTCTTAAAAATTGATCAGAAAAATTAGCCACTCCCGATTGACTTATATCAAGAAAAACAAGAAATTCCATCAGATTTCTGTTTGATTTTTCTATACAAATTACTATAAATTCAAATCTTTTTAGTGTATCCTGTGTTGCCACCTTAAAGAAAACCCGTTCCTGGTCCCTGGCCATGCCCCCTGCTGCTCCCCCGCCTCCCTGCACGCTGCTGTGAGAGAGAGATTTCTCTCCTTCCAGCGTTGTGACCCAGAGGTCCCAGGAGCGGCGCAGAGCAGCAGTTTTGGCTCTCTGTAAAATATAACAGAGACAAGGGGAACAAGAGGATTTGTCTACTTCCAGCCCCCTATAGTCTGTCATCTCCGTCGGTGTACTCCCGGTCCAATCCGTTGCACTGCTATAACCCCTGTTAAAGTCTGTGATCGGCTGAATTGCGGGCTACTGCGTGCATGCTCTGTCCTGGCCACACGCCCCCGTAATTGTGCTCCTGGGGCCAAAAGCATTCTGAGCATGCGTAATTTATACAGGCTTGTAGCTGTGTATGCGTAGAATACTCCTTACTGTGAATACCCCACTTACTGTGTAGCCCATATACTTCTATTACCACAAGCACCGTGCGTTAAGCGCAGTGTTTGCGGTAACATGCTGCAGGCTGTGTGACGGGATTGCGGCGGGATGAACACTTCCAACATGACGCAGTAAATGTAAAAGGCATCACTGACTTGCATTGCTGTTGCGTTACCCTGGGGTAAAGCAGGGTAGCGCAAAGCACACTTGCATTGCAAGAGTCAAAGGGGCCTTACTGCCTCGCAAAGCAAATACTTCACTAAAAATAACATGAATAGAATAATTGATATATTTGTAATAGAATAAATAGCGTTAAAATCACGTACACATTAATTATATTATGAATAGAAAAAGATATATATATATATATATATATATATATATATATATATATATATATATATATTTTAGATAGCCTCACAATCACGTACTCATTACAAATCTTAAAATAACGGTAATATTTCCAAATGCTGTCTCACGCTAGCAAAAGGAAGTAATTATTTCTCACATATTGAAACCAACTATAAAATATTGCATCGTACATATATTACCCCCCAGAAATTGCACATCATCTCTAATGACAAATCTCCTTTGTGCTTTAGAGGTTGTGGTCAGCTAGGTGACTTTGCCCACATATGGTGGTTCTGTCCAATAGCAACGAAATACTGGGCCCAAGTAGCCTCGGCTATAGGCACAGCTCTTGAGATATCCCTCTCTCCCGACCCCTTTCAACTTCTACTAGGACATAAGCCCCAGAGGTGGAAATATCCACAACATAGATTGGCTCAACATGTGGCCAAGGCTGCCCGCTTCCATATTGCACGCCACTGGTTAAAACCTACTCTCTCATTTGATCTAGCTGCAGATGCCATCATTATGGACATACTCATTTCAGAAAGACTGCTAGCAATAGTTAATGATGCAACCTTGCCTTTCACTCGAACTTGGCAACCCTGGCTTTCAGCCTCAACTTCTCTGGGATTGCGGTCCTGCGCTCTCTCCTTCTAGGGGCTATGCCCGCCCATATGGTTGTCCCCATTTATGAATATTAAAATAACCTGCATGTTTGGTTTTTGTTTACCCATGTTCTTATATGTTATGTTGATTGATTGCATAATGCCCTTTGTAAAGGGAACATTTAAAAGCTGTAAGTGTTTATTGGATTTCTCAATAAAAATACTTTGAAACTAAAATAACGGTAATATTAAAAGCGATATATTAGAAAACTATAATCAATGCATTATAAGTGTAAAAAACAAAGTTAATACCAAAGGCGATGTATTTCCGAATTTTAAATGATAAAATAAGTGTAAACTAAAATGTACTGGTCAGGGGCGTAGCAATAGGGGGTGCAGAGGTTGCGACCGCATCGGGGCCCTTGGGCCAGAGGCAGGGCCGGATTTGTACTTTTTACCGCCCAAGGCCAACTATACCGTCTGTATGGTTGTTATCTCTGTGTGTCCTAATGAGAATTCTCCTTACTCTCCATCATTGGATGCCACAGACAATAACTATTTTAGTAATATGCGTATAGATAAGTTATGTTTTCCTTAAGAACTTTTATGTTATGTTTGCCATCTCTTTAATGATGGACCCATTGTGTCACCATGAGAGTTAAGCTGATGTGTAACTGCAGGACAGAGCTTACAGGTCTTACAGGGATGACAAAAGTACAGGACAGAGAGTTCAAAGGGTAAATCTGTCCTTGTAGATAGGGATGGCTCCATAGAACAGCTTTACTGCCCCTCACTGAGCCGCCCCTACATTTCTGGTGCCCTAGGCCATGGCCTAGGTGGCCTTGCCAGAAATCCGGCCCTGGCCAGAGGGGCCCCGTAGGGCCCTCCCTGAACTGCAGTATTAGCTCTCTATTGGTCCTGTGCTCATAATAATCACTTCTATAGATACTTTGAATAGTGGTAATCATTAACAAGCTGTTCCCCATCCCCTTCTTGCACCTCTGACACTGTAGCTGCCATTGGCAGGTTTTGGTGCGCCGCATCAATTGTTATGAATAGAGTGCTTGGGGGGGCCCCATGTAAAACTTGCATCGGGGCCCACAGCTCCTAAGCTACGCCACTGGTACAGGTTACAGTCCTAAAAGTGAAATTTAAAAACGAAAAAATAAGTATAAGCTCCTATAAGCGAAATTTAAAAACGAAAAAATAAGTAAACCACAAAGTCAAAACGAATTTGTAAACGATATTTGTAATAAACCTTATTCTGTAAATGAAAACTTTTGTTAACACGATCCCTGCAACCGCTATTTCTCGGGCGCCCTTATTTCCTGTTGGGCGCCCAATAGCCTATATTTTGCATTGCAGTCTATGGTGGTGTAACGACCACACACGAGCAGATGAGCAGATGAGGTACAGAGACAGAAGACTGATTTGGTAACCGGGTACAGGCAAGGTCTGGCAACAGGTAGGCAGATTGTAAAGGATTGCGGAGACACCGCCGCGCGGTCTGGCAGCGGGGCGGATGTCTCCGCATTCAGACCGGCGGTTTCTGCACAGCAGCACGCGTCTGGTGTTTCTGAGCCTAGTAGTTCACACAGATGGAGAGCTACGCGCACGCGCGCTAGCAGGCAGGGCCTTTATGCCAATAGGAGAGGGATCAGCTGATCAGGACTGTCAGCTGATCCCAGCGCAGGGAGTGATTGGCTGAGTAGGGCTGGGCGGCGCTGGGGAGCGCTGCACTATATATACTTCTTGCCTGTCAGTTGCTGGTGGTCTGCCGTTGCGAATACTAACGTGTGAGCACTCAGACCAGTCGGATCCCACAGTGTGTTAGAACCAGGAGGACCTGGGAATTCACACTGAGCCAGATTACTATCCCAAGCTTAGGAATACTGTTACATTGCTGTGTTATACTTTAGACCAGTTCCAGGGTGTTGAGACCACGGACCTCACACCCAAGCTTAGGGATACTATGTCATTGCTGAGTTATACTTTAGACCAGTTCCAGGGTGTTGTGACCAAGGACCTCACACCCAAGCTTAGGGATACTGTGTCATTGCTGTGTTATACCTTAGACCAGTTCCAGGGTGTTGTGACCAAGGACCTCACACCCAAGCTTAGGGACTCTGTGTCTATGCTGTGTTATACTCTAGACTAGTTCCCGGGTGTCGAGATCAAGGAGCTCACACCCCAGTCTAGGATCCTGTGATATTTATATGTTATGACCTTTTGCTCTGTCGACCTTTCTCGTGCCTTCTGATTCGGTACCTTGCATATCTGTCTATCTGTTGCCAGACCCTGCCTGTACCCGGTTACCGAATCAGTCTTCTGTCTCTGTATCTCATCTGCTTGTGTGTTGCCGACCTGGCCTGCCCGCCCATCCTAGCTGTCACTCTCCCTGAGTGTTCAGCTGATCAGTATTAGCAGTGACACCATTCCACCAGGTGTCAGCTGCAACCAGGACTCCCGCACCTCAGAGAGTCCGGTCTGATAGCAGCCAGTGCTCTATTTCCTTTGGCTGCAGTACAGTTCACCATCTAATACTGGTTCTCTGGTTACCAGGTCCGTTCTATCTAAGAGATAGTTTCTGCACTGCCCAGGGCCACCTGCCTCCCAGGTGGCTCTTGGCCGAGTCACTTATATCTCCTGCTCCTCAGGAGATAGCCTACAGTTCATCAATCACATTATTCATTAGGTGTCCAGAGGTTAGTCATACCTGTATTATTGGTGATTCTGCAGATCATACATAATCAGGTAATACATCTGTATCGTTGATGATTCTGCAGATCATCAACGATCAGATTCTCTCTGTGTGCTGACACCGATTGTTACACAGATATGCAGAGGTACCGAATCAAAAAGCAATAGAAAGGTCGACAGAACAAATAGTCATAACAGAAATAGAGCAGAGTCCTAGCCTGAGGTGTGAGGTCCTTGGTTTTGACACCCAGGAACTAGTCTAAAGTATAACACAGCAATGACACCGTAATCCTAAGCTTGGGTGTGAGGTCCTTGGTCACAACACCCCGGAACTGGTCTAAAGGATAACACAACAATGACACAGTAATCCTAAGCTTGGGTGTGAGGTCCTTGGTCACAACACACCGGAACTGGTCTAAGATATAACACAAGCGGAATCTGGCTGTGTGAATTCCCAGGTCCTCCTGGTTCTAACACACTGTGGCATCTGACTGAGGTTTGAGTGCTCACACATAAGTATTCGCAACGGCAGACAACCTGAGACTGATCAGCAAGATCTATATATAGTGCAGCGCTCCTCAGCGCCGCCCAACACCACTCAGCCAATCACCCACTGCGCTGGGATCAGCTGATCGGCCTGATCAGCTGATCCCTCTCCTACTGGCATAAAGGTCCTGCCTCCCAGCGCACGCGCGTAGCTCTCCATCTGTGTGCACTAGAAGGCTCAGACAAACCAGAGGCATGCTGCTGTGCGGAAACCGCCGGTCTGAACGCGGAGACAGCCGCCCCGCTGCCAGACCACACGGCGGTATCTCCGCAATCCATTACAGTACCCCCCCCCTCCTGAGTGGAATCCGGACACTTCCCACCAGGCTTCCCAGGATGTGAGTCATGAAATTCTTTCTTTAATTCTTCCGCATGCATGCGACAATCTGGCACCCAAGTTCTTTCCTCCACACCATATCCTTTCCAGTGGACCAGATACTGCATGGAATTCTGCACTAACCGAGAGTCCAGAATCTTTTCAATCTCATATTCTGGTTGGTCATCAACCAACACGGGGGAGGGGGGGGGGAGGAATCCACGTGCACTGCTGGCTTCAATAGAGACACATGGAATGATCTCACACCTCGCATGCTGGCTGGGAGATCAATCGCATAAGTGACATTATTAATTTTTCTGGTCACTGGGAATGGTCCTATGAATCTAGGACCCAGTTTGGGTGACAGTTGCTTCAAGGCCAAATACCGAGTGGATACCCACACCAAGTCTCCTGGAGAGAACTTCCACTCTACGGACCGCCTTTTGTCTGCCTGTCTTTTTTGGGTCTGGAAGGCTTTCCCCAGGTTCCTCTTAACCATTCCCCAAATCTCCTTTAAAGCCCTCTGCCAATCCTCCAGGGCCAGAAATGGTGTAGACGCCACCGGCAATGGGGCAAACTTAGGTGATCTTCCTGAAACTACCTGGAATGGGGAAAATCCTGAAGAGGAGCTTTTCAGTTTGTTGTGCGCAAATTCTGCAAACGGCAAAAATGTTACCCAATCGGATTGCGCATCTGCAACATAACATCTGAGAAATTGTTCTAGGGACTGGTTAACTCTCTCAGGCTGGCCATTGGTCTGTGGGTGGTAGCCTGATGAGAATGCAAGGTCCATATCCAGCTGATGGCAAAAGGCTTTCCAAAACTTAGATACAAATTGGACTCTCCGATCTGACACTACATTTTCTGGAATGCCATGCAGCCGGAAAATGTGCTGGATGAAGAGATCAGCCAATTCCTGGGCCGGAGGGAGTCCTTTCAAAGGAACAAAATGAGCCATCTTACGGAATCTGTCTACTACCACCCAAATGACCGTCTTGCCCTCAGACCTGGGGAGTTCTCCCACAAAATTCATGGACAAATGGGTCCATGGTTCACTTGGGACTGGTAAGGGTTGTAAAGTACCAACAGGAGCCTGACGAGAAGGTTTACTCCTAGCAAACACTGCACACTCTCTTACAAACTCCTTACAATCTGTTGCCAATGTAGGCCACCAAGCACATCTGGCCAGTAAATACTGAGTTCTAGTGGCCCCGGGATGACCAGCATTCTTGTGGGAATGAAACAGCTGTAAGAGTTGTAGACGGTAAGGTAATGGCACAAACATGACTCCATCAGGCTTCCCCTCTGGAACATCCTGTTGGTAAGGACTCAGAGTGACTGTCCAATCCTTCCAGGTCTCAGTGGCTGCCAAAACTACCTTCTGAGGTAGAATGGTCTCAGGGGCTGAGGGCTGTACTGTCTCGGGCTCGAAACACCTGGACAAGGCGTCGGCCTTGATGTTTTTACTACCAGAGGTATACGTATTTACAAATCTGAATCTTGAAAAGAAAAAGGACCACCGAGCCTGACGGGGGCTAAGTCTCTTGGCGCCCTCTATGTACTCCAGATTTTTATGATCTGTATAAACTGTGATAGTATGTTCTGCACCTTCTAGCCAATGTCGCCATTCTTCAAAAGCTAACTTGATGGCTAAAAGCTCCCGGTGGCCTATATCGTAGTTTTTCTCTGCGGGTGAAAACCTACGAGAAAAGTAGGCGCATGGGTGGAGTTTGCCCTGCAAGCCCGATCGCTGAGACAATACAGCCCCCACCCCCACCTCTGAAGCATCAACCTCCATGATAAAGGGGAAGGTGACATCCACATGTCTTAATATGGGTGCGGAACAGAACGTTTTTTTCAGTGTAGAAAAAGCAGCATGTGCCTCTGCTGACCAGTGGTAAGTATCAGCCCCCTTCTTGGTGAGACTGGTGAGGGGCGAGACTACTGTAGAGTACCCCTTTATAAACCTCCTGTAGTAGTTGGCAAAGCCCAGAAATCTTTGGATGTATTCCTGCATTGCCAGTTTCTCAGGTCCAGACAGATTATAGAGGTGGCCCCTGGGAGGCATACAACCAGATCTTAAATCGATGGGACAGTCGAAGGTACGGTGGGGGGGAAGTTTATCTGCTGATTTGGGACAGAATACGTCAGCAAATTCTGCGTATTATTTTGGCACACCTTTAACCTGAATCTTGGTGTTACCCACGGTTACTTTCGCTAAACAGTGATGATGACAATGGGTAGACCAGCTCGTTAGCTGACTTGAAACTCAATCTATCTGAGGGGAGTGAAGTTGTAACCATGGCATGCCAAGAATGACGGTGGAGGTTGCCATACGCAGGACCAGAAATTGTAGACTCTCCTTATGTAGCACCCCAACACTGAACCTCAAATTCGGGGTCCGAGACAGGGGATGTCTACTTTGCAGAGGAGAGTCATTTACTGCAGTGACCAAAACCTGTTGGTCTAATGGGAGTATAGGAACCCCCCAAATTTTTTGCAAACTCGTAATCTATAAAGTTAGCCGCTGAACCAGAGTCTATGAAAGCTTCAGTGGTAACAGTCTGGCCCTCCCATGTGACAGAACAGGGAAGGAGCAAACGATTATTGTTTAGAGGTAATGACTGCGCGCCTAGGGTATTACCTCTGACTACACCTAGGCGGCAGCGTTTTCTGACTTTTTGGGACAGTTCTGCACTTTATGACCCTCCTCTGCACAGTATAAACAGAGCTGTTCTGTTTTCTTGCGATTCTTTTCCACCCGTGTCAATTTTGACTGTCTAATTTGCATTTGCTCTGGCGGAGGTGAGACGGGTGGAGGAGAGGCGTAGGAGACATACCTTACAGTGTTCTTACCCCGGGTTTGTTTCTGATAGCGTAAACGGCGATCAACCCGTACTGCTAAAGCGATTGCCTCATCAATAGATTTTGGTTCAGGTTGTCCCAACCTCAAATCAGAGACTGCGTCTGACAACCCTGATAGAAAACAGTCTAACAATGCAAATGTCCCCCACCTAACTGACACAGACCACTTCCTGAACTCAGCTGCGTAGACTTCTACCGGATCCTTGCCTTGATGCAAAGTCTTAAGCTTCCGCTCAGCAGTGGAGGCAATGTCCGGATCATCATAAATTATGGCCATGGCTTTAAAAAATTCCTCAACTGACTTTAAAGCCTCATGCCCTACCTGAAGGCTATATGCCCAAGTTTGAGAATCCCCTGACAAAAGGGTCTTAATAAAAGTAATTCTCTGTGCCTCAGTTCCTGATAAATTGGGTCTTAACTCAAAGTACGACATTACTCGATTCTTAAAGTTCTGAAAGTCAGATCTATGACCAGAAAACCTTTCGGGTACAGACATACGCAAGTCTGTAACTGGAGGGGATCGCACTGCATTTACAGCCGTCTGAAGGACCTGTATGGACCCAGACAAAGCAGTGATCTGGGTCTGATGACCGTCCAGCACCCTGATGAAATTCTCCACCGAGGTGGTGAGTGCATCAAGACGGCTGTTGAGTGCGTCCATTTTGTTTTTCAGGTCTGCCGTTCTGTAACGATCGGTGTCAGCACACAGAGAGAATCTGATTATTGATGATCTGCAGAATCACCAATAATACAAGTATGACTAACCTCTGGACACCTAATAAAGTGTAAGTGTTTGGTGTAACTGTAGTCTATCTCCCGAGAAGCGGGAGATATAGGCAGCTCGGCCAACAACCACCTGAGGGGCAGGTGGCCCTGGGCAGTGCAGAGACTATGTCCTTGAGAGAGAGAGTAGTGAGAACCTGGCAACCAGGGATATCTAACAATTCAGATAATACACTGTACTGCAGCCAGGGAACTCCAGGGGAAGAGGCCACTGGCTGCTAACAGGCCGGACTCTCTGAGGAGCGGGAGTCCTAAGTGCAGCTGACACTAGGTGGAATGGTGTCACTGCTAGTACAGATAGACTGAGCACTCAAGGGTAAGTGACAGCCTGTAAGGTCGGGCAGGCCAGGTCGGCAACACACGAGCAGATGAGGTACAGAGACAGAAGACTGATTCGGTAACCGGGTACAGGCAAGGTCTGGCAACAGGTAGGCAGATATGCAGAGGTACCGAATCAGAAAGCAATAGAAAGGTCGACAGAACAAATAGTCATAACAGAAATAGAGCAGAGTCCTAGCCTGAGGTGTGAGGTCCTTGGTCTCAACACCCAGGAACTAGTCTAAAGCATAACACAGTAATGACACAGTATTCCTAAGCTTGGGTGTGAGGTCCTTGGTCTCGACACCCCGGAACTGGTATAAAGTATAACACAGCAATGACACAGTAATCCTAAGCTTGGGTGTGAGGTCCTTGGTCACAACACCCTGTAACTGGTCTACAGTATAACACAGCAATGACACAGTAATCCTAAGCTTGGGTGTGAGGTCCTTGGTCGCAACACCCTGGAACTGGTCTAAAGGATAACACAACAATGACACAGTAATCCTAAGCTTGGGTGTGAGGTCCTTGGTCACAACACACCGGAACTGGTCTAAGATATAACACCAGCGGAATCTGGCTAAGTGTGAATTCCCAGGTCCTCCTGGTTCTAACACACTGTGGGATCTGACTGAGGTCTGAGTGCTCACACATAAGTATTCGCAACGGCAGACAACCTGAGACTGACCAGCAAGATCTATATATAGTGCAGCGCTCCTCAGCGCCGCCCAGCACCACTCAGCCAATTACCCACTGCGCTGGGATCAGCTGATTGGCCTGATCAGCTGATCCCTCTCCTACTGGCATAAAGGTCCTGCCTCCCAGCGCGCGTGCGCGTAGCTCTCCATCTGTGTGCACTAGAAGGCTCAGACAAACCAGAGGCATGCTGCTGTGCGGAAACCGCCGGTCTGAACGCGGAGACAGCCGCCCCGCTGCCAGACCACGCGGCGGTATCTCCGCAATCCATTACAGGCGGCGCCCTTTTTGTCCATTAGCCATATGCGCCCTTTTTTACTGGCCCCCTCTGCCCGCCTCTGCCCTGAACATACACAAAACTGCATGCTGAAAAGGTGCCAAGCTCAGGCATAGCACTTACCGTATTCATCGGTTGTTAATGTTAAGAAATAATGCGGGTCAAATGTGTAATGGCTTCCTGTTTCTAAACATAACACGGTCACCTACATTTTTCTTTGGAATCACTTACATGTATCTCTGGTTGCTTTGCAGAAGATGTATTTTAATGCATTTCAAGCCATTAGGAAGCACAAAATGCATGCAAATGTATATAAATGCAAAAGCAACTGAGTACAGCAAAAAAAACCCAAAAAAACATTTTCTATGTTTATCATGTTTCTACCACTCTTCTGTTGACAAATCTAGGACATTTGGACGATGTTATTACTAAAATTTGTATTATTATTATTTATTAAGCTTTATTCATAAAATAATATTACATATCGCTTTAAACGGAGGATACCTGGAGCTCTGGACATACTTATTTTGCCTTTTTGTGGGCATTAAAATGAGCTTTATCTCCTGCTGTCTCTACTTGTCTGCTCTCCACTTCAGAGTGGTATCATTAAGAGGTGCAATCAATTCATTAATAGATCAATTAGTCAGTGGTCAGACAGGGCCACTTTGTTTTTTCAGAGCCATTATATATCATGAGAACTACAAGAACCAATCAAAAGACCTCATTCCATGCTTGAGGAGGGTCTTATCAATATTTACTCAGCTTATCAGTATGAGAGAGAGAGCCCTCAGGATAATATGAATCCATCAGCCATGAGAGTCAATACTTCAGTGCCACATATAGCCCTAGTGTGTGACTGATGAACTGGTATCTAGGCAGCCCAGGAATTCTATGATTTTACTCTAAATAAATATAAATATGATAAACTTCAGCGGTTTGAGTTATTTTATGCTGCTAGACATTATGAGGTGCAAACTTTATGCTGACTTTAAGTTTATTTGAATTAAATTCTGCAAAGAAATGGGTTTGGAATTTGAATTAAACATAAGCAAGTAGGAGAGGACAGAAGAAGCGCTGGATAAGCAAACTAGAGCTAAACAATTATTTCAAACTAGTAGACCTAAGCCCGTTTCAAAACGGGCTCTAGGTCTGTGTTGAATCCTCGCCTCCCTCCCCTCTTATCCTCCCCCGTGACCGCCGCACAGTCACCGCGCATGTGGCCCTGTCCTCCCTCAGCTCTCCTCAGTCTCTGCGTCCCTCCCTGCACATGCGCAGTAGCGCAAAACACGACACACACACACACACACACACACACACACACACACACACACACACACACACACACACACACACACACACACAGGAAGTGCAGGGATGGGACACAGAGACAAAGGGGTTTTATTATAGAGGATTTGGCTGTTAAGATATGTGGTGATTCCTATGCCCTTATCCAATGATCTAGAAGCATGTGATACTGTTGTCTGTTTGTTAACCAGGAAGTGTTAAATAAAGTTTACTCAGAAAGCAAGTATAAAAAGAAAAGAGAACAGTGTGTGTTCCTGAGAGAAACTAAAGCATTGTGTATATGTTCAGTTTATCCTCTGTCAGAGATCTGCTGTATCTTACAAGATAAGATTACAAAGCAGCATCAGGGTGGTTAGCCCATCTCTTAGGGCCCGTTTCCACTAGCGCGGAAACTGGGCCGAATCCGCAGAATTTCCCTGCAGGTTTCCCGTGGGAAAACTCTGCCATAGGAAATAATGGCACCGCCGGCTGAATCTATTGCCTTAGCGATTCGGGTGACATTGCCATCAGTTTTCGTGTGGGAGGCATCGAATTCTGGAATTCGTCTGCATACACAAGTACACATGTGCTGTCGCGTGTCTTGCAGCCACGCGGCAGCTAGTGGAAACGGAGCCTAAAAGCGGGATTGTCACCATACAAATCAAATTTCAACAGCAACTGATCTAAGTGTATTAAGTGATAAAGATGGAAACTGCCTAGAATAGGATTCTCTGCTTTTCCTTTATAAAATTCACAGGAATCATAAAATGGACAGTGCAATACATCTGTAATGGAAGTAGAACTAGTATTTATCTGCATACTGTATACAGTATATGTGTTTTTCTATTTCTAGGTTAGCATGGGTGTCACTTGTTCTTTAAAGAGGAGCTGTCAGCCATACTACCTCAGAAAAAAACACCACATATATAAGTAGATAAAGACTTGCTCTACTTGCATAACATATGTATTGCACTGTCCACATGATTGTTCTATCAGAGAGGAACAGAGGCGTGGGAGGGGAAAACAGGAGGTAAAGAGGCTTCAGCCAATCAGGCTGCATTAGTTAAGTCTGAGGGGAAATAAAGAAGCAAAAAAAGACAACCCAGCATGCTCTGCAACTTCCTTTGTGTGGCGATGTACCAAATAAGAGTCAGGTAAACTGAGGAATGATTTATCAACAAGAAAAATAATAGTGATTTTTAACTTTTGGATTGCCTGGTTAGCATCCTTATGTGTTTACCAGATAAAAATAAAGTTAAATTTGATTTTTGATTTTATACCTGACAGTTACACTTTAAATTAAATTGACAAAACTGGGTAAGCTTTATTATTTTAAATAACCAGCATGTTTGTTGTTTGGTACCTGATTAGACAATTGAATAATGGTCCACCAATGATGAAGTAATCCTTTGAAAGATAAACGTAACTGAGCTGAGGTTTCTTGTTCCACTGTGACCTGTCCTCTTTCCATAGGGAAAACTTGAGCTAGTGCTCCATCTGGACAGTCACAGCAAGAGTGAGGCTATGTAGATAAGTATAGCACGTATGGCATGATCTGGTGATTGCAGTTATTCAGACAAACCAAAACAATGCAATAATACAAGTATATAGACCACGTGGCTGCAACTCATAGCTACCTTTACCTTTACAGTATCAGGCTGTGCTCCCACTTGAGCCGAGAATGGACACTTTGTCCATTCATCGAAAAAACAGACAGTGAACAGCTCCTATTTTATGAATACTGGATCCATTGCAGTAAGTAGGCCGCACTTCTGTGCAGTCCGTGATCTTTCCTCGCAGGTGGATGCTTTCCCCCATATAGCCTATAGGGGTGATGAATCTGCCCCGGGCTCCACCCAGACCACAGCAGACCATCAGGCCGGACACTACGCTGGCCTCACGTGATCCGATGGCACATAGTAACTGAGCCACATTATTATTTAGTATTTATATAGCGCCAACATCTTTTGCAGCGCTGTACAGTGTACATATAGTCTTGTCACTCAACGGAACTCACAATCTAATCCCTATCAGTCATATGCCCATTTTAGCCTAGAACCAATTTAGGGGAAAGCCAATTAACTTACCTGTATGTTTTGATTTTTTTGGGAGGAAAACGGAGTGCCCAGAGGCAACCCATGCAGACATGGGGAGAACATACAAACTCTGTGCAGATAGTGCCCTGGCTGGTATTGGAACCGACGGGGACCCATCGCTGCAAGGCGAGAGCGCTATTTGCTACTCCAACATGCTGCTGGTACTTCCTTCACATATATATAAATTATGTATCAATTAATGGCACACAACTTTATACTCTATAAAGTGCCAACATATTCCATGGTGATGTACAAAGTAAGAAACAAACATGGGGATGGGGTACATAATGGTACAGACAATGGTATACACCAACTTACAAAATACAGAATTGGTACAAAATACAGAATTGGTATACAATGCAGAATTGTAACAAAATACAGGATTGGTAATTACAGTGACAAAAGTAACATGATGAATAAAATGCCCTGGCCTTGTGAGCTTACAATCCACATGGTTTCTTTATTCAAACATTTAGGCAAATAATCTAGTGACAAAAATAGAGAAAAGCTGCATTTTGGATGATTCCTAGCATGGACCTTCGGTGGTGACTTCACTTGCCAAAAATTTGTTGTTGGACAAAAGTCGTTCATCAATGCCAACAAGTCAAATGAGGTTACTTAATGGAACATTAGCAATGTGATACTTGTGAACACAAAACTGTCAATAATCTTTCCTGTATCACCAGAGTCACAACACACTTTGTAAGTGAATGAATGCAGACAGAGAGTAATGGCCTAGAATAAGCAGATTACATGGAGAGAGCCGTAACACCTATGACTCCTCAGTCCGGGACAGACTCCGAACAGTCTCCAGCTCATTGAAGTGCTGTTTGCTCATGAGGGTCACCTTAAATGTCTTTGTGTCCCCCTCACTTTTACTATCACATTCACTCGTATGATAAATGAGCTCTTATAGAAGGTCACAAAATGCAAAAAAAATTCAAACCCGTTTGGGTCGGTTTTCAGACATGTAGCAAAATGTGGTGCTTTTTTCTCCTGCATGCATGGACTGAGTTCTCCTCATAGAGATATTATCCATTTTTGCTATTACAGCCCAGACACAATTTTCAGCTTTTTACATTTTGATCTTTTAAATAAAGATAACTAACAACAACTCTGGTGTTCAGAGTAGGGTTGGCAGAGCTCTGTTGTCAATTCAGAAATTGAAGTGAGAGGGATATGGTGGATGCCATATTTGTTTCCGTTTAAACAAAGCAGATTGCCAGGCTGTACTGTTGACCTTTTGCCTCTTTTAGCCATAGACCCCGAACAAGCATGCAGATCAGGTGTTTGACTGAAGTTTGAATTGATTTGCTGCATGCTTGTTTCAGTTGTGTGATCCAGACACTACTGATGCCAGGTTTATCAGCAGGATATTGAAACTGGTATTGGTTTTTTTTAAGGAAATAAATATGGTAGCCTCTATATCTGTTTCACTTCAGGTGTTCTTTAACCCACCTCCCCTCCGCTGATTTTAATGTAAAGTGTACCTGAGATAAAAGGCAGACAAGCATTTATACTCACCTTGGGATTCTTCCAGCCTCCTGTAGGCCACGGGCTTCCTGCCGTCCTCCTGGGCCGCTCTGTTTTCCCATGGCCAGCTCTGGTAAATTCCCCAGTCACTCTAAGTCACGCCACACTGCGCATGCACAGTCCCGGGCGAATACTACCGGTAGGACTTATAATTTGATTGACCTACACCTGTCCAGGAACAATTTGTGGGGGAGCCGAATAGTCTAACACTATATTTTTGGGAGTAAACATGAGCACTTGGATGGATCCCACATAATCAAACACCATTCAGATACTATTATTGGCAGGAAATGATCCCAGGACACCAGAGATAACCTGAAGTTTAGGCGCTGCCATAGGCGCCCATAAAAATATTGGCAATGGGAGGAAACTTGGCTGCCCACTGTGACCAATGAAGCTGGGGCTGCCTGCAATGCAAAATACTGCTACAAATAGCGGAGCTTGTCAAGGGGCTGGTGGGGGTGGTTAAGAATAGCCGTGGGGAAGGGGTTAAGGCTAGTATTGGGAGAGTGGTCGAAGTCAGCTGTGGGGGGTTAAGGGCTTTTCAGTGAGCACAGCGTGCCACATAGTGCCTAAATTTGGCGCTGCTATAGCATCAATGCTATAGTCCACACCCCACAAAATGGTTATACAGAGATCTGGTGATTGGCGGACCCCAACATACTTCTCCCTCCAAGTTGCTACGATTTGGAGGGGGAATAGTAATTAACACCGCCCGGAATTTCCACAGCAGCAGGGTGAGCTGTCATTCAGCTCACCCTGTGCCAAAAAGACCAGGTCGCAAAATTCAATGTACTCGCTAAGTTTAGCCGTGGCAAGGTAGTTAAGGTTAGCTGGGGGGGAGGGGGGGCGTAGGTGGCGGGAGTTTAAGGTTAGGCATCTGTAGTGGGAGGGTTCAGTGTGAGAATAGGGTTATGTTCAGCTGTTGTAAAATATTGGTATTTATTACGGATATTTTACTATCGTCATTTGCACTCAAAAAAGAACATCAGCAAATTTACCGATATTCAACTATAGGCTTTTCTGCTTGCCCAAATTTCCGGGTGCCCTTTTTTTTATGTACACTTTTCGGTAAACATGAGAATTTATTGTAGCAGTCACTCAGATTTTTCTCTGGGATCAGATCAGGGACAGACTGATTTCTTTGCTGGAGAACAGATTGCTTTGCTCATTTGCTCTTTGCTTTATTGAATAAGCTTGTACTTACAGACATTAAAAATGCAGACATCAAACCAACAAACGTTGATTCTAGTAATACCTTTAATGACAACCTGTACATGGTTGGTCATTAAAGGTATTACAGGAATCATTGTTTTTTTGTTTGATGTCTGCTTTTCAGCTCCACGACTAATACCGGACCATACTTCACTTGCTACAAACATTAAATGACAGTCTCCAGATTCAGGTATGTGATGGTTAGGTCAAGACAATCTAATATCAGCAGGGTGCCAGCTGACACTGATGGATGATGGATGAAGGGACAAAAGGGACTGGACAGGAACCCTATCCTGATCCTTATTTTCTCTCAGCTGGTGATGTTTGCACAACAGCTTCCTTCTCCCCTCCAAAAGAGTTAAGCTGGCCATACACTAGGCCGATTCACGCCAGATCGACAGCAGATTCGATCACTAGGATCGAATCTGCTGTCACATCGTTCCCGCTACATGGCGAATTTCGATCTATCCCGTCGATCGCTCCGTGTGGAAAAAAAACGTTGATTGCCCGCGGGTAGGGAGCGCGTTGCCAGTGGCGTTCGAGTGCCCGACGACCGACGCAATAGCGCCCGCATACATTACCTGCTCCGCCAGCGCGACTACCCCCGGTCACCGCTGCTCCGTCTCGCGCTGGTCTCCGGGTCTTCTCTTCTTTCTGCCCGGCAGGAAGTTTAAACAGTAGAGGGCGCTCTACTGTTTAAACTTTCTGCTGGGCAGGAAGAAGTGAAGCATGCCGGACCCGGAGACCAGAGCGGAGACGGAGCAGCGGTGAGCGGGGGCAGTCGCGCCGGCGGAGCAGGTAATGTATGCGGGGGGGGGGGGGGAGCGGCAGCAGCAGCACCACCACCACCACCACAGATTAAGGTAGCCATACACTGGTTGATTTGCCATCAGATTCGACCAACAGATAGATTCCTCTCTGATCGAATCTGATCAGAGAGGGATCGTATGGCTGCCTTTACTGCAAACAGATTGTGAATCGATTTCAGCCTGAAACCGTTCACAATCTGTGGTGGTGGTGCTGCCGCTGCTCCCCCGGGCCCCTGCATACATTATCTGCTCCGCCGGCGCGACTCCCCAGGTCTCCGCTGTCTTCTCCAATCTGGTCTGGTCTCCGTGGCCGGCATGCTTCACTTCTTCACTGTCTGGGGGAAGTTTAAACACTAGAGCGCCCTCTACTGTTTAAACTTCCTGCCGGGACAGGAAGAAGTGAAGCCTGCTGGATCCGGAGCCCAGCGCGGAGACGGAGCAGCGGTGACCGGGGGGATACGCGCCGACCGGATCAGGTAATGTATCAAGCTGTATTGCGTCGGTCATCGGGCACTCGAACGCCGCTAGCGACACGCTCCCTACCCGCGGCCGATCGACAGTAATTTCCCGCACGGAGCGATCAACGTGACCGATATATTTCGGGACAAAATAGATCAAAATTTATCGGTAATGTTAACGATTTGACAGCAGATTCGATCCCAGTGATCGAATCTGCTGTTGATCGGCGGGGAATCGGCCTAGTGTATGGCCAGCTTAAATGTCTGAGGCCAGCATTGCTGTCCATAGCCTTTAGGAGCCTCAGTGCCTGCAGGGTGGTCAGGCTATACCTGTACATCACACCCGCCTATTATGCATGTTAGAAACGTAAGACCTAATGAAACCCAAAACAGAATATAGGCACATTTTGAAAGCTATTGCATTGACTGTTTTTAATTTATAAGTATGACTTTAGGAAACCACAGGCTTAACCACTCCAAAGCCTGTTATTTCCTGTTGGCAGAGATGAGGTCTTAAAATTGCCAGTAGGTGTGAGTATAATGAGTAAAGAGTAATGCATTGCATTATGCTCTACTCATCGTGCGGTAAGGGTGCCCATACATTACTCGATTTCCACCTGATTGAATTATATCGATATAGATGCCCCAACATGGCGACCCGATCGATTGTTTTGATTGATTTCTGCCCACATTTGGTCAAAAGGATCGATCCAGCATGCTAGAAAATCTGGGTCGCAAGGTCTTGATTGGGTGCGCGGTTTGGTTTCCCAACGACCGACAGATGGAACGGATGGACCATGGCCAGTCTCCCCCCAAGTGTATGTCTCCCTCTGGGCCCGTGGTGTGCGATAAAGGCAACACCTGTCACACAGGTGCGAATCTGGTCCTCTGGTGACCGCCGTCTTTTTGCATTGTCATCGTGAGTACCTGTACCATGTGACATTGGCGCATGTAGTGACGTCACTGCCACATGGTAGAGGCACTCATGGTGACAATTCAAAAAAGAAACTGGACACTGGAGGAGGTGAGGATTGGCGCTGGTGTGACAGGGGAGCCTTCAACACTCACTGTGGGGGATCACATACACTTGGGGGGACAGCCCGGCAGGCGGTGGCTCTAAACAATTTTATTTGTCTGCAGTGTGTGGCCAGGAAATATTTCCCTCTCCAATCAGATTAGATCAGAGAGATATTTATCTGATGGTCGATCTGGTGGCAGATCTACAGGTGTATGGACACCTGAAGACTTTACCCACATTATTCTGCTTAGTGCTATTTAGTGAATACAACCAATGGTTTCTACAGAAATGCTGGCTTTCTGTGAAATTTAGTCTGGTCTTTATTATTCCTTCAGCTTTGTGTGTCACATGGTCAAACTTGACTGACTTTCTAAACAGCTGAATCCAGGGAGGAGAGAAAAGAAGTTGTAATGCAGTTCCAAGCACATAAAAAGTCAATCCAACGCTTCACAGCTATACATTTCTTATTGTCACTTATCACCCTGACAGCTATTAGAATTTCACGTGTTGCATTTTGGGCTTAGTTGGGTTTGAGAAGAAAGCAGGAAACTTGGGTGCCCAGCACCGGCAGCTAATGGAAGATTTGGACGCCCCATTTTGGCAAACTATAATTATTGTTTAACAATGACGTTACCGTTTTTTAATTTTTTTTATCATTTTGAAAATTAGACTGTTATACTTTATTTTACATTTTTAATGTTTTGTATTTACAAATTATTCATTTTTGAATTATTGTTTTTAATATTACAGGGTTAGGAAGGGGTTTTTTAAGGTTAGGCATCAGGAGGGGTTTTTTAGGGTTAGGCACCAGGAAGGGGGATTTCAGGGTTAGGCGTCGAGAAGAGGGGGGAGTTAGGGTTAGGCATCAGGAAGGTGGGTTTTAGGGTTAGGCCTCAAGAAGGGAGGGGGGAGGGTTAGAGTTAGATGTCAAGGAGGGGAGTTTTAAGGTTAGGAGTCAGGAATGGGGGTTTTAGGGTTAGGCATCCAGAAGTGGGGATTTAGGGTTAGGCCTCAAGAGGGAGGTTTAGGGGCAGGTATCAGGAAGGGGGTTTTAGAGTTAGGCATCAAGAAGGGGGGTTTTAGGGTTAGGAGACAGGAAGGGGGGTTTTAGGGTTAGACATTAAAAGGTGGAGGGTTCTGTGTGAGAGTCGGGTTAGGCTAAGTTGTAGTAAAAGATCGTTAATATATACCAAAATTTTAGTACGATAATTTACACTATTTACACTTTAAAAATGAAGAATATTAGTAGATATCAATAATAATTTTATTAACTAAAAGGGGCACCCATTTTTCCTCATGCCTGCCACATTAGAAGACATTAGATCCACATCAGCTATTACCAGAATAATCCTGCTGCCTATCCCTCTGTAGAATAGAAGAAACATTTGACCCATTGGTGTAGGGGAAGAAAGATGTATGGGAGTTGGATTGTCTCCTAAAGTGCAGATTCTACATAATACACAAATGCCATTTCTCTCCTTGAAATTCCTAATAAGCACATTTTTAAACACTGGCTGGACGTTCACCAGAATAAATACATAATACAGCCCTGAATCGCATTACGGCTCAGAGTAACCTGGGGATTCCATACCATTTTCCCATAAATCATTTCAACAACTTACTCTGTCTATTTGTTATGTAGAAAATGGTTTCTTCTTATCTCGGCCTCATACACGATAGCGGTTAGCCACGGCGCATATTTGAATTACATATTAGTAATCTCTTATGTGGATTCCACTTAAGTCACGCAGGCCGTATATACTATTCTCATCATATATTCAGGAAAGTCTTCAGCTGACAAAGGAACAGCAACTGCCTTGTACTCCCCACACTGGAAACGATTAAGGCTGGTAGATGAATTATTAACTTAGGATATATTATCCTGTTTGTCTTTTAGATGGTCGTTTAGATGCTATCAGTAAGTGCTACAGCTTGAGGATGTCCCAGTAGGCCTCCATTAATGTAGATTTGATACCTGTGGCATGATATGCTTCATCACAGCAGAAAGGCTCCAGATGTCACTGTGAAATGGTGTAAATTGTCTGGCCGGTGCCTTGTTCCTGGGTAAGAGGCGGATCGTCTGCACAGGTCACCAGCAGCAGTGGCAGCTGTCAGGCTCCTCTGCACTAAACCCTGGTGGAGAGTAGTGTTGTCCGGATCATGAACGATTCGGATCTTTGATCCGAATCTATTTTATGAGTCGATCATCCGAATCATCAAAATGAGTGATTCGGGTCGCAAAAGGGGCGGGGCCAGGAGCGACACGCCCCCTCTCAGCGGGCAGCGGGGTCTTGGAAGCAGAGCAGAGATGGATCGCTCTGTTGGAAGGGAGGCAGCCTTGCAGGGAGACAGGTAGATGAGAGAGAGAGGGGACATGGGTGCCACTGCCAGATATGTGTAGAGCACACATACTGGCTGCAATGTGCTGCTCATTACAGGCTGTCTGTTCCGTAGTGCTGCACAGTGATCACATGGGAAGCTTTTGGCTCAGCACAGCTCAGTAACTTTGCAGACAGTGTGATTGAAAGGCAATATAATCCTCCTGCACTCGGCACTAAACAGCTGCACTTATCTTCTGGGAATGCTTTCTTTCACTGTGCGACCTTTTCTTTCAAAGTGTACAGATGAACATATAGGTGAAATATATGTAAAGCATATGACTTCAGCATGTGGGTATTACGTGCAAACATTTCTGCTCTCTGCTCGTCCCTCCTCCCATCTCTGTCCACTCCATGCCCTCTGTCCATCTTCTCCCCTTCTCTGTGTGTCCACTCCCTCCCCTTCTCCTGTCCACAGACCTGTCCTGCTGTTCATTTCACCCCCGAATGCTTCCAGTAGTAAAATGATCCGAGATTCGGATCAAAGATCCGGATCTCTTCAATGATCCGATTCGAATCATCCGGATCATTGAAAAGATCCGAACTTCCCATCTCTAGTGGAGAGGAAGCAAGAGCCAAACATACAAGGGAATGTGTGCTGCTTCCAAGCCACAGGCAGAGCCAGAGGTGTGAAGTCATTAGCATAACTCAGGGCCATTTAATACTGAGCAGTCATTAGCTATTCCAAATTCCAGGAATGAAACATTGATGGCTGGCAGGTGTTCTAATTGTATTTGCCAAAGGAAAGGAGAATAAGAATATTAGTCATCACAATTAAAGGTAAACCCAAACTGTATGCTCCATCCAATGACTTCATTTCACACTTGTTTTTATTTGGAATGTGCCTGTTTGTATTGGCAATTCACAAATTCAAGGGCATTTATATTATTATTATTATTGGTTTTTGAAGCTCCAACATATTCCGGATTTAGGCCCTGTTCACAGTGGTCAGTTGCGTTGCAGAATAATTCTGCAGGTCAGCTCATTGCCCATACAATTCTATGAACCTGTTCACAGTACTGAGTTTTAACTGATCACGTTATTCTGACTCGCTACATGCTGGCTTTGCATCAAAGTCTATGCCCAGTCCCCATTCCAGTTCACAGTCATTATTACTCATTATAACGTGTGAATTATGCAACTGACCACTGTGAACATAGCCTTAGGCTGGATTCACAGTGGTCAGCTGCATAATGCTGGGTATACACAATGAGATTTTTCAGTAGATTTACTGTCTGATCGTTTTTCTGATCGATTCCCATTCACTTCTACGAGAAATTGTTCAGAAAAACTATCGAAAATCACATCGGACATGTTGGGAAATTATCTATCGAACCATTCCAAAAATCTCATGGTGCATTCCCAGCATAACGTACGTGTTAAAATGTGTGTGAACTGCAATGGAAACTGGACATAGACCTTAAGGTAGCCATACACTGGTCGATTTGCCATTAGATCGATCAACTGACAGATCCCTATCTGATCGAATCTGATCAGAGAGGGATCGTATGGCTGCCTTTACTGCAAACAGATTGTGAATCGATTTCAGCCTGAAACCGATCACAATCTGTTGAGCTCCTCCTGCCGTCTGTCCCCCCCCCCCCCTCGTATACATTACCTGAAGCTGGCTCCGGGTCCTCTTCTCCGCGCTGCACCGCACCGCATCCCAGCGTACACTGTGCCACTCCGTGACCAGGAAGTTCAAATAGAGCGCCCTCTATTTGAACTTCCTGGTCACTGGAGTGACACAGGAAGTTAATGTACGCTGGGATGGAAGCAGGAACAGAGCGGTGCAGCGCGGAGAAGATGCCCGGGAGCCAGCGTCAGGTAATGTATACCTGTATCGGATCGGCCGCCGCTAGCGGCGCGCTCCCTACCCGCGGGAGATCGACGGTAATTTCCCGCACGGCGCGATCAACGGACCGATCCAATTTCGGGAGGAAATCGGATCCAGACGCGTATTTGTAGGGGTGCACATGGGGCACCTGCTATAGGCACCCCCTTGTGGGGGGGCGCATCCCCAACAAGCAATGAATCCCCCCTGTATTAGCTGGCTCACCGCCAGCGCTATTGTATAGGTCCGCCGCCTGCCCGCTGCCCGCAGGAGGAGTGGAGAGGCCAAGGGATTCTGTGACATTTACTGCTGTGCCGGTGACCTGCCGTTCTGTGCCCCCCACGTGTCGGGATCGGTTGAAAAGAGCGCCCGAGCTGCCTGTATGAAAAAGGCGCCGCCATAGACATCAATGTTATTTCTGGAAATATGGGCTACAAGGTGTAGAAAAGGGCGCCCGAGTTTTGATATAGGCTACAAGTGGGCTCCCCTTTGTAGCCCATATTTGTTCGACTACAAGGTTTTCGGCTACAAGTGGGCTCCCCTTTGTAGCCCATATTTTTTTCGGCTACAGTAAGGTGCCCCTCTGTAGCCCATATTATTGACTTTTTTTTTGTAGCCGAAATTTTTATATGGGCTACGAGCACTGTAAGCCGAATTATTTCATTCCCCCACTATCCACGGCGGCCTGGAGGGGGAATAGTAATTAACACATCCCGGAGTTTTTTTCTAGCCGAAGTTTGTATATGGGCTACAAGCGCTGGAAGCCGAATTATTTCATTCCCCCACTATCCATGGCGGCCTGGAGGGGGAATAGTAATTAACACATCCCGGAGTTTTTTTCTAGCCGAAGGTTGTATATGGGCAACGAGCGCTGGAAGCCGAATTATTTCATTCCCCCACTATCCATGGCGGCCTGGAGGGGGAATAGTAATTAACACATCCCGGAGTTTTTTTGTAGCCGAAGTTTTTATATGGGCTACACCAGGCGCCTTGTTTTTTTTGTAGCCGACGTTTTTATATGGGCTACACCAGGCGCCTTTTTTGTAGCCGAAGTTGGTATATATATATGGGCTCCACCAGGCGCCCTTTTTTACTGGCGCCCTTTTCATGTAGACCCCACGTGTCACCTAACCGCCTGGTGCCAGCTACATCCACGCACTATTTCCTGCTAGTGAGTCTCCAGTCCCACCTCCATTACATATGTGGCCAATCAGGAGCGGGATCGGATTTGAGGATACAAGGCAGCGAGAAGGCGCCGGCGTTGCTATGGCGACCAGAAACACTGCGGGGACAGAGGTCCCCGTAGCGTCTCTGGTCGCCATAGCAACTGCGGCGCTGCTCGCTGCCTTGTATCCTCGTTCCCGCTCCTGATTGGCCACATATGTAATGGAGGTGGGAGGGGAGACTCACTAGCAGGAAATAGTGCGTGGATGTAGCTGGCACCAGGCGGTTAGGTGACACGTGGGGGGCACAGAATGGCAGGTCACCGGCACAGCAGTAAATGTCACAGAATCCCTTGGCTTCTCCTCTCCTCCTGCGGGCGGCGGACCTATACAATAGCGCTGGCGGTGAGTGTGCACATTGACTGTGTCTGTGAGGCATGGGCAGCAGTCCAGCAGAGATCACATCTGGCTGGTGGCAGCAGTGAAATTTAAAATATTATAAGGTAATAAGAACTGATTGATTACCACTGTCCAGTGTCCACTGACCAAATAGGATACCAGAGCCGAAAGACTGGTTAAATAGGCATATGTTGTGGTAATGGTAGGGTGGTATAAGCAAATACCACTTTCTTTTCCTGTCCCTCACTTGCTGTTCTCCTGCAATAATCAATGTTCTTTTGGGCAACTCGCATGACCCGGACATACTGTGTATGCACAGTATGTCCTTCTCCCCTGTGCATGAATGATGTCATTATACAGGAGCGCGCTAACTCCTGTCCTGCGTGTACTCTCACTGCAGTGGAGCGCGGGTAGCGAGCATTCTCCTGTATAGGGACATCATTCGGCACGGGCACAGGGGACATACTGTACATACGCAGCACAGTATGTCCGGGTTCTAGGTTATGTGGGTCAGCCAAAAGAACATCGACTATTGCGGGAGAACAGTGCACGCTTAGCTTATTCAGAATCAGAATCAGAATCACTTTATTCGCCAAGTGCGACAGGCGCCGCACCCGGAATTATTTGTGGACACATGGCATATTGGCAATGACAAACAGTACGAATAACACTACACATAGTACAATTTATAAAGAGACATTTCAGCATGTTGGCAAGTGACAACAGTGCAAAGTAGCTCTACACATCACACATTCGTCATCGCATACTTAAGCGCCGTCATATAGTTCTGCTCCATAGTATTTTCAATATCTTGGGGGGGGGGGGCGCAATTTCAATGCTTGCCATAGGCGCTGTTATCCCTAGATACGCCTCTGATCGGATCGGCGGGTGCGTTTAGCGCAAACGATTGGCAGCAGATTCGATCCCAGTGATCGAATCTGCTGTCGAAATGGAGGCAAATCGGGCCAGTGTATGGCCAGCTTTAAAGGAATACTATCGATACCCAAGTGTTCTAAAATGACAGTGTGCAAATAATGTCTAAGTAGCTGTGTAAACATTTTCCTACTTTTCATGTTAAATATCAGAGGCAAAAGCTGTAATTTATTGAGGGTAGGATTTAGCTATATTGGGACAAATCAATTGCAGAAGGGGTGTCTGCTTCAATGCACAGCCAGAGTTGCATATCAGACTACAGAAAGGAAATATCAAACATATCAAACTCTGAAAGCAAAAACAGTATGAAAAAGCTGTGACAATTAGTTACATTTCCTCTGCTCTCTTCAGAGACGTCAGTCAGAAACACAGGACACAGAGCTGCAGCTGTTGGGAGCTCTCTTCTCTGTCACACACAGAGCTACACATAGGCCTCGATTCATAAAGCATTTCCGCATGCGGAAATGCAGAAAACGGCTTACTTTACCGACCACACAGCAAAATCTGTATTCATAAAGGCTTTTTCCGCATAAAAAGCCGACATTCGCGAGCAGAGTGCTAAATCACCGCCTTGAGCGGTGATTATCTTACCAAAAGTAACAAATGTCAATTCATAAAGATTAGAGGTAGCGGTATGCAGATGGGGATTACCGCTACCTCTGATGTGGCGAGAAGCGTGCGGAATACATTGCAGTGAATGGGACAGACCTCCCAAGCAGCTGCAGAGAGAACACCGCACGGAGGGACTCGGCCAGCTTCTCTTGTTTCCGCATGCGTACGACAGCCTAACGCTAGCCTACAGCGGAATATCTCCGCACGCCTATCACAACTAGAAACATTTTTATGAATGACCACCCTGAAGGCTGAAATACCGACAGCGGTGTTTTCCCGCTCGAGTTTACCTTACCGACAGCACTTTTATGAATCGAGGCCATAGAGTTAACTGATCAAGTGTGAGGGGAATTTCCCCTCTCCTCATGGCTCAGTCTCCCGTCAGTTTTGGCGTCAGTAAACTTTGAAAGTATTTTGCTAACTAACAGTAAACAAAGAAGTTACTTCTAAAATGTATACACCAGTACTTAGCAGCACTTCCCAAACAATTCCTGTGTCAATTGAAAAAAATATGTGAATCGATAATATTCCTTTAATACAAAGCCTGCATGCAGCGAGTTAGAATAACGCGATCCATTATTGTGAACAGCCCCATAGAATTGTATGGGCAGTAAGCTGTCACGCAGAATGTTTCTGCAACGCAACTGAGCTCTGTGATCCTAGCCTGAGGGTACATTTAAATTGATGTTTTTCTATCTAGTAATAGGCAGAGCCGGGACAAGGTCCTCCAGCACCCAAGGCTGAGAGACCAAAGTGCGCCCCTCCATCCCTCCCACCCCGGCCGTCACACACTGATTGCTATTAGACTAAGAGGCGCCTCAGAGCCCCCAAACCCCCCCTCCCAAAAAAACCCCAAAACTTTAATCTCTAGTTATCTGGTTTGCAGTCACTGCCATTTATCCCCTTTTCTTATTTCTTTCTGCTTCACACACAATAACTGAGTGAGTTGTGTGCCACCTCCTACACTGCGCCCTGAGGCTGGAGCCTCTCTTGCCTTTCCCTTGCCCTGGCACTAGTAATAGGGTCCATTCACACTTCAGGAAAAAAAAACGCATAATTTTCTGGAACGCAGGAAAGTGCAAAATTGGATGTTGAACACATCCTATGTTATTAATAGGAGGCGTTCACACGGGCAATCACAACGCAAATGCAGCGGGAATGGACTGGACTACAAATGCAAAGCCCTGACCTGCTGCATTTTTCTTCGCAACCGTATTGCGATTGCGGAACAAACATCACAAATGTTGTTATAGATTTTCTTGAAAATTGTATTTATTTTGTATGTATTTTATTTAGTATTTATATAGACTGACATCTTCCACAGCTTTACAAAGTATAGTCTTGTCACTAACCGTCCCTCAGAAGGCCGCACAGTCTAATCTCTACCATGGTCACATGTTGCTACTTACACACACTAGATTAAACTTGAATGGAGTGGTCAATAAGGACCTCCTCTGGCTAGAATCTGGTGTGTGTACGGGAGCCCCTCGATCTTACCTAAAGATGGAGCATGGCTGAATATCCAACATCCAAACGACTCCCAAGTGCATTGTTCTACCTCAAACTCACTGGAAGCAGTTCTATCATACACCAAGTGTCGTCCCTTCACCCCATTCCATAGTAACAGATGCGTCACTAGCCTTCAGCCTGCACAGCTTCAGCCCAGAACTGTCGCCCGAAGAATTAACTCTCTATCCCTGCCGGTTGACAGTCCTTGCATGTGTGTACAAAGCTTAAAGTGCCCATACTTCTAGCGACTTGGCGGTCGTTCAACCATCTGATCCGATTATTGTTATCGAATCGGATTAAAATCGGTGCCGCCAAGTGCATGCCCACTTGACGATGTGACCAAGTTAACCTCCTTGCCGGTCTAAAAAATCCGGCAAGAAGGCAGCGTGGAACTTTTTTTACATTTTTTTTTCTTTAAATCATGTAGCTGAGCTCGGGATAACCGGCAAGGAGGTTAAGGCCGAACATGTGGATGGGACAAGCTGCAAGATATCAGGCCGCCAGTAACGGCGAGCGATATCAGGACGAGCAACAAAACCCCTGAATGCTGTCCCCCCTAGTGGTCAATGTGCTCCCCCGGTGACCAGTGCACTATACATTACCTGTCCACATCTGCCATTTGCTCCGGGCTCTGTCCTTTGTCCTACATGCACACCATGGTTGCCGGCGTACACGTGGCTGCATGTGTGACGCCACACACTTGCTTACGTTACTCCGGCAACCACAAGGGGGAGCGTGCATGGATGAAGGACGGAGCGCAGAGCCAGCTGCATGGACTGGGAATGTATAGTGCACTGGGCAAGGGGTGGGGGCAAATTGACCACTAGGGGGGCAGTGTCAGGCCGGCGAGGCAGCAGATGCAGCGTCACAAGGACGATTCCGGATTTCAGCATGAAATGTATCGAGAATTGGCCTGAGGTGTATGGGCAGGCAACAGATCTCTCTATGATCAGAGAGAGATCTGACACTTGGGCGATCTGCCGATTCATTGTCTGGGCATTTTTGGGCGTAAGCCAATTTACTTTTCTGTATGTTTTTAGTATTTGGGTGGAAATTCACTTATCCAGGTGACTGTGCAGCTTGTTTATATAACACTAGTAACATAAACTTGTTTGAATTATTGAATTAGTGTTTAGATCTAAAATATCATTTTGCCTTCTTAAACTATCACTTTATGGTATTTTATTTCTTAGCTGCAGTCCATCATGAAATGTATTCATATTGACTGCATTAGCCTAATTATAAAGGAGCCAGTGGCTGAGGTGGTGGGAGGACACACTAAGTGCAGCAGAGGGACTTGTGTAGAGCAGTCCATTGTGTGAGCTCTCCCTTCAGCAGAAGTCACCACTGGAGGCCTTTCCACATATGCCATTGTGTGGGCAGAGAAGTGAGGTAGAGTGACATGAGTAGGTGTCAGCAGGGCAAGGCACTGTCACAGGAGATGAGCATCTACAATCTGGCCTCACATCAGAGCAATAGAGCTTGTCCTAAGAAATCGCTGCAATGCAGAGTACAGGACACTCACAGTACAAAGGCAGCATGGGAAACGCTGCATGGGTGAATTACTTCTAGAGAAACAAAGAAACAAAACGTGCGACAAGAGAGAGAACTTTTTTCACTCTAAAGAACTAAATTTGATACTTGGAGGATATATTTATACACATCGCTCATATTCTGTAACAATGTCACTCAGTTCATGTGCAGCTTGTTACACTGCAGCTAAATTCTGAGTAGTTAAAGGGGTTCTGTAGCGGTATTTAAAAACAAAAAGTATCACTTACCTGGGGCTTCTAACGGCCCCCTGCAGATATCCTGTTCCGCGCCATCACTCAAGAATCCTCCGTTCCCCACCGCGGATCACCTTCCAATTACTCATCGAACTAGAACAAGGGTCAGGAACATCTTTGGCTGAGAGAGCCATAAATGCCACATATTTTAAAATGTAATTCTGTGAGAGCCAAACAATATGTTTCAAACTGGGACAGTGCACATGCCCAGCAGAGGGCCATGCTGCCATGGTGATGTGTATACAGTTGATCCGCCGGGCACCGGAAGTGTCAGACACGTCTTCAGCTTCTCTTGGGTTTCAACAACATCAGCAATTTCCCCGAGAGCCAGAGCGGAAAAATACAGACTAACAGCTTGTACTATTAGCTAGGTGACTTGGGGTTGACTCACTTTGTAGGACGAGATCCCCGATATGGTTAGCACTTCTGCCTTACAGCAATCATGTCCAGATTTCACCCCAATATTATGTCCCCTGCAATTGTCACCTGTGTTCTCATGGGTTTCCTCCAACAGTTCAAACATGTTTTTCACCTAAAATGGATGGATGAATGTGGATGGCGTGGTGATGTGTATGGTTCAGTATTCCGTAATGTGCTGCAGTCTACAGTATAATGTACCAGTGATCTCCCGATTTTTTGAAAAGAATTCACCACATGCGTGCCCCACCGTATGCGCACACCGCAACACACGTGCCACGCCACAGAGATGCGCACTGCACCCTACCAACTGCCTTTTAGTATATAAGATACACAGCAAAATAAAAGATGGTATGCAAATATAAATTTATTGTATTTTTGGGTGAAATTGCTCTGGACACACCCGTTTCTTTCACATCCCAAAGGGGTGGGGGAGGGGGGCAGAATCCAGGCAGTGATAAAATAAACTAAAAATAAGCCTTCCATAGGTGTTGGCAATAAATATTCTGGTTGAATGCCTGTTCCTGAGGCAACTACCAGAATATGAATTTCTGCTTTTATGTATACATTCTCTGTTGTCTCACAAAGAGCCATATTCACTACATGCCAGTAAAAGTACCTCATGCAGATAGCGCATGGTGCTTTAACTTGCACACACACAACTGACAGAGTAATATGTGCATTGCTAGTATAATGTGCATTATGCTATTTGGTGGCAGGCAATCTTTCCAGTGGGACAAAGACAGCAATAAAATAAAGAATAAATGACCCTTCGACATTGAGTTCTCAACTAAAGGAAAGTCCTGCTTTAGGAAGTGTATGCACATTTGTCAGATTATCATTATTGCATATTTATATCGTGCTGACATCTTCAAGAGCACTTTACATAAAGTATGTAAAGTTATTTCACATAGGGGTTGATTCACAACAGCAATATTACCGGTATTTACGCCTACATAGTCCCACACATTGCGCACTTAGCGTGACCCACGATACATGGATAACGAGACAATTGCTAGGGCAATGGGCATTATGCTTCTTGTGTAACATGCTTAACCCATCTACCACATGTAATGCTAACTATGCAACACGTAGTACTTTGCTGGTGTAAGCACTGATAATATTGCCACAGATCAGGTGAATTGGGCGCAGGGATCAGCAGGCGTCTAATAGACATCTGTGCTGATTATCCTTAATTGGACGCCCAGGCAGTGAGTTGGGCAACCAATGTGATAGAGTAGCCAATTGGCTGCTATGGTCTAAACCAGCCTTCCTCAACCTTTATAACCTGGACGAACCCCTGCAAATAATTTTTGGATCTCAAGGAACCCCAGCATTTGTTTTGCAGGAGGCGTGGATTTTAAAAGTAGGTGTGGCTATTTGTTTCCACTACCCTCTATTACAGTGCCCCTCATTATACAGTCGTCCCATTCTTGTGCTTTTTATTAATGTGCTCATTATTATTTTGACCCCTGATTTAGTGCTTCTATTTACGGTATCCCTTATTGAAATGTGCTCTATTATACTTCCCTCATGATGGGGGAGAATGCCAAGGAACGCCTGCAGAGTACTCATGGAGTCCTGGGGTTCCAGGGAAACCTGCTTGAGAAAGCCTGGTCTAAACTATTAGAGGAGCTGATTGTCTATTGTGTAGATGATTGGCTTCAAATAGTGGTCGTTTTGGCACTGGTGTTACTTTTAGGCACTAAAAGGGAGAGGTTAGCGTTAGGCACTTGGAGGGTGAGTGAGTGTTAGGCATTAGGTGGGGTGTTAGGCACTAGGATGGGAGGGTTAGTGTGAGAATGGCTGCCATGAAAGTGAATAGTAAGATATCAGTAATGTAAATCACACGACTCACAAGATGGCGCCACAACAAATTGCTGTGCGCAGTGAGTAAACCAAGCCCTAACTCACTAACTGTCCCTCAGAGGAGCTCACAATCTAATCCTTACCATAGTCAGTCATTTTAGTATGTTACTATTGTAGTCTAAAGGCTCATACCCACATAGCAACTTTTTTCACAATTTTTCCGACAACCAGCGATTTTCTGCGTGATGAGCCATCATTTTTACAATCTTGCAATGTGGGTATATGCGCGCGATTAATCAAACAACGTTTTGCAGCGTGTGGCAATTACGACTGTCACAACAATTTAGATCTTTAAGAACCCAGATGACTCCCGCGCAAAGTGCCAGGATCGTTTGACCCCTTTCAGGTAGGAATATGGATCGGGAATCCCACATTCATTGGGAGGTGTCGCTGAGAGGTTCCCTGGTCTATCTTCAGTTGAGTATTCAGCTTAAAGGGGTTCCTTAATGATTTATTTAAAAAAAAAAAGTTTCACTTACTTTTAGCCGCCTTCTACCGGCTCCTTGCAGACGACCTGTGCCGCCGAGTCGTTAGCGATCCTCTCATCCCCTTCCCCAGCTCACTTACCTTTTTTTCGTCTAACGAGACAAACGCCACTGTGCCTGCGCAGCACTCGCTACCGGTTACATTGCCGTGAGCATCCTGCGCAAGTGCAGTATGAAGTTTTCTCATACTGCACCTGTGCAGAACGCCCCCTGGTGACGTAAGCAGTAGCAAGGGCGCGCACGGCCAGGGCTGCGCAGGTGCAGTGTCGTTCATTTTGGTAGACGAAAAAAGGGAAAATGAGCCGCGGATGGGGATAGGAGGATCGTTGAGGACCAGCGTCTGCAGCCGGTAGAAGCCCCAGGTAAGTGAAACTTTTTTTTAAAAAATAAATCATTAAGGAATCCCTTTAAGACCAATTTATTGATGGAGGGCAAATTAACCTACTACTGCTTACAATCCATGACCTGGCAAATCCGCATACACAAATTGCTAAAAACTAAAAATTTGCAGTTGCAAAGAGAAAAGTTTCCATATTTTGCCAGATTTTCTGTATTTTGCACAGCTTTGAGGGATATTTTCCTTAGAGCACTACTTTTTTTTCGTTTAATAACTGTTGTCAAGTGTGAAATCTGCTGTTCATGGCAACCATGGAAGAAATGATTGTTGTCCTGCTCAGATTATGATTATCTGTGTTTAGAGAAATGCATGTTTGGAAATTGCATATTTCAGATAGTGTCGGAAGAATTTCTAAAATTGGTTAATGTGCTCATTACAGACGTACGTCACTGTGGTTTGCTTATGGTAGTTCATGTTTATATCACATTAAAGCCATCTGCATGGTCGTTTCAGGTCACTGTATATTATTCTATCTGGATGTACAAGCTCTGTGGTCATTTCAGGTAATCGAATATGATTCCTTCTGGATGTACAAGCTAACATTTCTAAATCTCTTTGTCCTGCCGGACAATATTCGGGTTCTCATCAGCAGGGAAGTGTTTGATTGCGACAAAGACAAAGAACGTAGCCTCATTTGGGAATGGCTCTTTTAGTGAGGAACCATCCCAACACAGTTTTGTGGGAGAGAAGCATTAGTGGGATTGAAGTCTTGACCACAGTGCTCCGGTGAATGGATGGCAACCTTCTCTGTAGGCTCTTTTCATCAGGAGGATGTGTGGGTAGATACCATCTGCAGCTGGAGGTGATCTGCTAAATTGACAAAAATTCTCAAGACATCTGTAGAGCTGAGAAAAAGGGATTTCAAACATATAGTATAATGGGAATTATCTGAAAGCCATTTATCACCGCAGTGACACTAATGGCACACACATCAGCCATGAGGCCTTCAGGCGTCAACCCCGCCCGCGCACTGTCACTCCAGTTGGCATGGACGCTTTGTACGGTCTGGCACCACTGTTCTGCCTCTCATTACTTCCGCGGGCTGCTGCGCTTTAACAATGGCGGCCCCCGCCTTCTTCTCTATTACTTATAAGGGTACTTGTTATTGCGCAGCCAAACGTATATTCTGAATACATTATATGTTGACAATAATGCAATAATGTATCCTTTCTTTGCAGCCATGCCGGATGGACCATATGTCGTATGATATCATTGGGTCAATCGTGTCAGCGTCTTGAGTGGTAGGAGTGACAAATTGGGGGGCCCAGCGCTGTTTTCATCTTAGCGTATTGACTCTTTCTCACGATTTTCATTTCAAAGCCTTTTGGATGCAATGTTTTGTGGAAACCTCAGTGTATGAAAACTGTTCACTTCCTGAAAACGTGTTTTTCAGCCAACCCGCGAGTCTCATTTTTTTCTCAGGCTTTGGCCTAGAAACAAGGCACAGACTCAGTCACATGACAGTAGTTTGCTTTGAAGAATATCCCACTTGTCAGTGCCAGAATTCTGCTATGTTTACATACTGGTCTAACTGGAGTTTACAACTTGTGCCACATATGCATTCTTCATGGAATACAGTCAGAACAGAACACTCATTTTCTTTCAACTCTTACCAGAAGCGTTGCAGAGGATATTGGCAGTGTTTAAGAATATGTGCAAGTATTGAATTGTCTGACAGATGATAATGTTCTTTACTGGTTTGTTGTAAACCATTCATTTTGCTGTATGTTTTCAATTGTCTTGTGATTTTAACCCTTTTACAGAGTGCCATAGTGAAATCCTTTTCTGAAGAAACTTAAAGGGTCTATGACATTTCTTTGGTGCCAGAATTAGCAGCAGGTCCATTTTTGCTGCAAACCATTTGTTGCGACTGGTTCAATGCTGGATCTTAATGTGAATATCAAAGAAATGGCAATCCTTTACCGATCTCACCGTTACTTTAGTGACACCTAACCACAGTTACACACTTAAATCTGAATTATCGCAAATACCTTCTGTTTTATGAAGGCAAACCACACTATAGAAAGTTAGATGATGAGAATACTATATCAGGCTTACAAGTGAGCCTAGTCACCATGAAAACCCAAAGCTATGCTGATTAGGATCAGTGATAGTAGCATGGTGTAGCACATTGTCGATGGGCAACGTTGTCTTCAACCAAGACCTGCACTGAACTTGGGTACTCTTCCCATCTACTCAAATACAAGTAGCTGACAAAACAATGAAATTCAGAAAAGCTACTGTTGGAAAATTAGCATAACATTAATCATAAATGGATGAGCAAGATGGTACAGGAGTGGAAAATGAATACATTTGTTTCAAACCAGACATAAACAATTCATGGATTGAATTTACTCAGTAAAACCTTTCCTTCACCCAAAGAGTTTTGGCTATGATCAAGCTCCTAATCATTCATGACACAACAAAACGCTCATTAGGACAGGACCAGTGCATATGGGAGATGTGAAAAATATAATTATCCAGATGAGCAGACTGGTCCGGGACAGATGGAAAGCGCCCCTTTATTACAGGTCATGTTAATGCTTGTCTTTTCCGGAACTGAAAGATCATAGAGCAACATGAAGAGTAATCATTTTTTATCACAATGAAGTGGGATGAGACCTATTGCTAGGTACAAAAGTATTAGTGTAACATAGTTCCACCCACTACTTTTTCTTTCTTTCTATAAATAGATAAATGTATACAGTTACCACTGTTCTTGTAGTGTATGTATACCAAAAGGTGCCAAGCGACAGGAAGCTGTTTTCTGGTTATACGCTTCCCCTTCCTGCCTCCTTCTTGATAGTGAGTGATGCATTGCCATGGCAACAGCTGACGCCTCATTTGGAAATGGACCTGAACTGTGTGGTCTGATAATGCGGTCAGTCTCTGTGGCATCAGTGGTATCCAGCCAGTAGAAAATTGCACATTTTGTGCCCATATCCGAATGATGTGTCTTGTGATACTATGAGGAAAGAGGCAGGGAGAAGTAAACTATATACAGAAGAGCATTTCCTTTTGCTCTGCACCATCTGGTTTACAGGCACACAAAGGCCACTGGTAATTGTATACTGTAAATGTATCTATTTGTAAGAACGGTGTGTGTGCGTGGGGGGGGGGGGGGGGGAGTCTAGGTTTCACTAATACTGTTTAACTTAGCAATAGGTACAAGAGCTTTGAATTTCCAGTTTCTTCCGACTCCAAAGGTTAATTTCTGCTATAATTCCTATTCCTACTGATGATTTATACTTACTTGAGCTTACCAACCAGCATTGTTCTGTGTATTGATGAAG
Organism: Hyperolius riggenbachi; assembly: GCF_040937935.1. Taxonomy (NCBI): domain Eukaryota; kingdom Metazoa; phylum Chordata; class Amphibia; order Anura; family Hyperoliidae; genus Hyperolius; species Hyperolius riggenbachi. The sequence goes on from NC_090649.1 coordinate 135,161,640, forward strand.
CAAGACATTCAGTGTATTGATATGCAATAAAAAGTATTTCAAAATAGTGACCATCTCAGTTTACACTGAATCTAGACTGTTGTATGTGTGTTGTCTCCGCCAACTGAAGAAGTTCGGTATGGCCCAGGCGTGGCTTCTGACGAGTTTCTACTCTGCCACAATTAAAACTGTTCTATGTTCTTCCATCCTGGTCTGGTATGCTGGCTCCTCCACCAGATACAAACTACAGAGGGTCCTCAGATCAGCGGAGAGGATCATTGGGAAACCACTTCCCCCTCTGGACCTTCTATACACCTCCAGACTGCACTCCAAAGCATTGAGGATTGCCAACGATCCCTCACACCCAGGCTTCCACTTATTCTGTCGACTCTCTTTACACCGGAGGTTTTGGTCCATCTCCACCAGGACCTCAAAGCACAGCAACAGCTTCTTCTCCTCATCAGTCAAGTTTCTGAACTCTATGAAATCTCTTAAAGTGTACCAGAGCTGAATAAAAGTAAGAGTTTTATACATTCCTGGGGCTTCCTCCAGCCCCATCAGCACAGATTGCTCCCACACTGTTGTCCTTAGTCTTCTCCGTCTTCTGTACCAGGTGCTGTAACTTCCAGCCATTCTGCGCAAGAAAAGTGCGCCCTCTACATATCTCTCCGGCGGCTGCTGCTGGAGAGAGACGTACAGTGGGTTGCAAAAGTATTCGGCCCAGTTTTCCACATTTTGTCACATTAATGCCACAAACATGCATCAATTTTATTGGAATTCCATGTGAAACACCAATACAAAGTGGTGTACACGTGAGAAGTGGATCGAAAATCATACATCATTCCAAACATTTTTTACAAATAAATAACTGCAAAGTGGGGTGTGCGTAATTATTCAGCCCCCTTGCCACAGATTCTCGATTGGATTTAGATCTGGACTTTGACTGGGCCATTCTAACACATAGATATGTTTTGTTTTAAACCATTTCATTCTTGCCCTGGCTTTATGTTTAGGGCCATTGTCTTGCTGGAAGTGAACCTCCGCCCCAGTCTCAAGTCTTTTGCAGTCTCCAAGAGGTTTTCTTCCAAGTTTGCCCTGTATTTGGCTCCATCCATCTTCCCATCAACTCTGACTAGCTTCCCTGTCCCTGCTGAAGAGATGCACCCCCCGAGCATGATGCTGCGACCACCATATTTGACAGTGGGGATGGTGTGTTCAGAGTGATGTGCAGTGTTAGTTTTCCGCCACACATAGCGTTTTGCATTTTGGCCAAAAAGTTCAATTTTGGTCTCATCTGACCAGAGCACCTTCTTCCACATGGTTGCTGTGTCCCCCACATGGCTTGTGGCAAACTGCAAACGGGACTTCTTATGCTTTTCTGTTAACAATGGCTTTCTTCTTGTCACTCTTCCATAAAGGCCAACTTTGTACAGTCCATGACTAATAGTTGTCCTATGGACAGAGTCTCCCACCTGAGCTGTAGATCTCTGCAGCTCATCCAGAGTCACCATGGGCCTCTTGACTGCATTTCTGATCAGCGCTCTCCTTGTTCGGCCTGTGAGTTTAGGTGGATGGCTTTGTCTTGGTAGGTGTACAGTTGTGCCATACTCCTTTCATTTCTGAATGATCACTTGAACAGTGCTCCGTGGAATGTTCAAGGCTTTGGAAATCTTTTTGTAGCCTAAGCCTGCTTTAAATTTCTGAATAACTTGATCCCTGACCTGTCTTGTGTGTTCTTTGGACTTCATGGTGTTGTTGCTCCCAATATTCTCTTAGACAACCTCTGAGGCCCTCACAGAGCAGCGGTATTTGTACTGACATTAAAATACACACAGGTGCACTCTATTTAGTCATTAGCACTCATCAGGCAATGTCTATAGGCAACTGAGTGCACTCAGATCAAAGGAGCTGAATAATTACGCACACACCACTTTGCAGTTATTGATTTGTAAAAAAATTTTGGAATCATGTATGATTTTCGTTCCACTTCTCACGTGTACAGCACTTTGTATTGGTCTTTCACGTGGAATTCCAATAAAATTGATTCATGTTTGTGGCAGTAATGTGAAAAAATGTGGAAAACTTCAAGGGGGCCGAATACTTTTGCAACCCACTGTAAATAGCGCACTTCACTTGCGTCAGCCTGCCCGCAACTAGAGGAAGTTACGGGACCCCGTACAGAAGACGGAGAAGACTAAGGAAAGCGGTGTGGGAGCAATCCATGCTGATGGGGCTGGAGGGAGCCCCAGGTATGTATACAACTCTTACTTTTATTCAGCTCTGGTTTCCTTTAAACCCCCTCCCCAATCTCCCCCTTCTCCCCCTTGGATCATTTTTCCTTTCATAAGCTGTAACTGACACGGTTTGCACTGCTGCATACTGTACATAATTTGTGGTCAAATTTTATGTTAATTGTTTTGTTAAATTGCTGTATTTGTGAATTGTATACTGTGTGTCTTATCCTATATAGTACTTAGCCCTGTACATGCCAAGCCTAATGTCGGGCATGACCCAGTCGTGCTTGGCAAAATAAAAATGGTTCTGATTCTGATGATAGAGGGCAAGTGCAATGCCGAGTAAAGAGTTTCAAAGAGGGAGAAGATATGCAACAGAGAGCACACAGTGATAGCGTGTGTAACTAGGCTGCCTTTCTTGACCTCCTTTAGAAAATACTATTTGCTGCCCTAGAAAATTTGGAGCTGGATAGAATCGTTAAATGCTTTCTTTGAGGTGAATTCCCCCAGAATCTCAATGGAGACACTGCAGCTATTGGCACAATGTGAAGAACGTGTAGTGCTGCACAGTCAGAAAAATGATCGTTCTACAACTTGGGTGTCTATCAGATGGTGGTGCACCCAATCCCCATGTAATACTGCTACAACAATAGAAGCAGCAACCATAGGAGCCTATACAAACCTATTTAATCTGTCCTTTGGTGCAAAATCAATTGCAGATGTCACCATACATGTCACCATACATTAGTTACGAAGCTTACTCTTAGGTTGGGTTCACAGTGGTCAGTTGCATAACGCATGCATTATAATGAGTTAACTACAACAGAGACTGGACATAGACTTTAATCCAAAGCATGTGTGCAGCGAGTTAGAAATACGCGATTAGTTGCAAGGCACTACTGTGAACAGGCATATACAATTCTATGGGCCAGTTCACAGTACAGCGTTGTAACTGTTTGCATTATTCTAACTCGCTGCACGCAGGCTTTGGATTAAAGTCTATGTCCAGTCTCCATTACAGTTCACACTCATTATAACATGTGAGTCATGCAACTGACCACTGTGAACCCAACCTGAAGCAGACCAATGGGTGGTTACTGATTATAGTAATTACTCTGCACCTGCTGCTGACTTCATGGCGCATGTTTAAACATCATAACACTGGCAGTAGTTATGTTCAATGCACTTCCTCCTCTACTTACACCTAACGCAGCACGTTACACTTCAGTGGAACGTGTACACTGTGCACCGCGCATAGGTTTAACATTCGGCCCCGTTTACACTTAAACAGTTGGGATGCGTTAGTGTGCGTTAGTATGCATTGGTACGTGTTTTTTCCATAGCAGTGCATTCGGAAGAGGATTTCAGTTAAAATGTATTAAAGAGAAACTCCAACCAAGAATTGAACTTTATCCCAATCAGTAGCTGATACCCCCTTTTACATGAGAAATAGAATGATTTTCACAAACAGACCATCAGGGGGCGCTGTGTGACTAATTTTGTGCTGAAACCCCTCCCACAAGAGGCTCTGAATACCGCGGTACTCTAGGCAAACTGCCACAATGTAACAATGTTCACAGACAGGAAATGGCTGTTTAAAGCTGTCTGTAACAGCCAGAGCAGCTAGAAACAGCTACATAACTTGCCCACAGTAACAATGTCACCATGTAATACATGTCAGAATGTGAATCTGGGAGAGGAAAGATTTTACAATGAGCAAACACTGACTAAATCATTTATACATAATTATTGTAAAAATTAAGCACTTTTTTTATTAAATTATTTTCACTGGAGTTCCTCTTTAAGTGTGAACTGTGCTATAGGAAATCATGGGCATTACTTTGAAAATCAGTTTTCTTTCAGTTATAACTGAGAGCAACTGATTAAGTGTAAAAGGGGCCTTACAGTGCGACATTCTGCGTTATATGCTTCTACAACGTCACACCATAACCATACCTCCCAACCATTTGAGTTAAAGTGGATCTGAGATGAAAAACTAACTATAGCAATTAACTTGTCTATATATCTTATCTAAAGTTTAGATGGTTTACACAGTAATGCTGGGAATACACAATGAGATTTTTCAGTCGATTTACTGTCCGATCTTATTTTTGATCTTTTTTCCGATCGATTTTCTTATCTTTTCTTATCCATTTCCATTCACTTCTATGAGTAATCGATCAGAAAAACAATCGACAATAAGATCGGACATGTTGGAAATTATCTATTGAACCATATATCTGCTGAAAAAACATATGGTGAATTCCCATCATAAATCTAGCTGCAAACGGCTTTAACAATAAATGATTATTTCTTCCTGTGATGAGAGCAGCCATATTCTGCTTGTCATCATTACACAGCCACGCTGCTCTGTATCTCCACCCCTCAGCCTCCTCTCCACTCCCCTCTCCACCTCTCTCCTCCCCTCTCCACCCCCTTGCCTCTGAAATCTCAGCAGCATCCGGCTGGAAAAGCCTCACTCTCCCCAGACAGAGCTCCCATGAGCACTTGCTACATGGGACTCAGAATGCCTAGGCGCTGGAGGAGCTGTGGGCACGGCTTGTTTAGTTCATAGGGCATTAGGGCATAAAACAAATAAAGCAAAAAATATTTGGCTTGAGAAATGTCCTATAAAATATATGTAAGGGGCACAATTATGAAATGTGTAAACGTTTATCTCAGATCCACTTTAAGAAAGGAGGACACATTAAGACACACCCAGCCACACCCTAGTCACCTATATCACAAGGAATTTGTAAGCAAAAGATGTTTCAAAATAACATTTAAGAGTAAGAAATATATTACTTTAAAGAATGAGAATAAAGTTTAGAATCAATTTAACATTTTTCAAGTGAAAAATACACATATATACATAGCTCTGTACATTAGTCCTCAAAGAGGGACAAATGAGGAAGAAAGATGGACAGAGGGACATAGCTCCCCTCAAATAAGGGACAGTTGGGAGCTGTGCCATAACGTCCCACTGTGAACCTAGCCTTAAATAGACTCAGAGATGGAAAAAATAACAGATTTATACATACCTGGGGCTTCCTCCAGCCCCCTCCGCATGGATTGCTTCCACACCGCCGTCCTCTGCCTTCTTTATCCCGGTACCGGGTCACGTAACTTCGGCCAGTCAGGACCAGTCGACACATGCGCACTGCACTCTCTCCGTATTGCGCAGGCGCGTGCGTAATGCAGGCGCTGGAGAGACGGAGTCACTGCACATGCATAAAACTGGCCGCAACTGGTCAAAGTTACGAGACCCGATACCGGCGATAGAGAAGGCAGAGGACGGCGGCATGGGAGCGATCCATGCGGATGGGGCTGGAGGAAGCACCAGGTATGTATAAATCTATTATGCATATTTGTCTCTGAGTCTCTTTAAGGTGTAACTGTCGGGCATAAAATAAAAAATCAATTCTTTATTTTTATCTGGTAAACAAGTATTACGGTGCTAACCAGGCAATCCAAAAGTTAAAATCTCTATTATTTTTCTTGTTTATAAATGATCATTCCTCAGTTTACCTGACTCTTATTTGGTACGTTGTTGCGTAAAGGAAGTTGCGGGGCATTCTGGGTTGTCTTTTTTTGCTTCTGTACATTAGTTATGTCTGAGGGGAAATAAAGAAGCAAAAAAAAAAAAAAAAGACAATCCAGCATGTCCTGCAACTTTCTTTGTGCAGCAACGTACCAAATAAGAGTCAGGTAAACTGGGGAATGATCATTTATAAACAAGAACAGTAATAGAGATTTTAACTTTTGGATTGCCTGGTTAGCATCCGTATTACTTGTTTACCAGATAAAAATAAAGCATTGATTTTTGATTTTGTGCCTGACAGTTACACTTTAATGACTGAGTCGTGTGTTTTCAAGGGGGACAATGTTCACCTTGGCAGAACTGAAAGAGAAGTTTTTATTAAATAACAAATGGTTATTTTGTTTCCTACCACTGAGGCATGCCCTCAATGTGCAGTTTCCTAAACCAATCACTGCCAGCTAGTGACACCCACCTTCCACTAGTTCCCATTCTACCTGTTTAGGAAAGAAAGCACCCATTGTACTCTCTGCTGGACGCTGGGACAGTCTAGTGACTGCTTCTGGAGTGACAGTCACTGCTGGATCATTTACTGTGATGCTCGATTTGGTCCCATTACCAGTAAATACGGAGTTAAATGTGCCACGTATCAGTGAGGTACAGAAAATGAGCCTGGAAATTTGCTGTAAAAGTGGGAAACATTTGAAACATTCCCTACAAAAATAGAAAAGTATCCTATCCTGTTATACATGATGTTTAATAATAACAAACGATATGACAAAGACACATAAACTGATACTTGTGATCACGCTGGCTTTCTCTCGGACAGTTTATAATTTGCAGTGATTTGTACACATGGGAAACAAATGTGCAGTCAAAGGCAGACACATTATGCTTCTTGATTAATTTAGGTGAAGTTATTATTACCAAATATACCAACAGGCGATGCATCTGAAATAATTCTTTATTTTTAAATGTCTCCAGTAATGTAAACGTAAAGTAGACTTATATGCATCCGCATAATACTATGTTAAACAAATCAGCCCCTGGATTAAATTGAATAATGGAGCCAAGTCATCTGAAATAACCTTCTTTCCCTTTCAGTCCCTGGAATTCCTGCTGTAGTGTTATGAGCGGTGCCTAGGCACTGAAGAGGACCCATCGCCCACCCATCGGTTAGCATCTTCTGCACTTGTGCGGCAGTGCGCCCTGCCCGCGCACGAACGCATGCATGTACATCATCAGGAGTGCACTCTCACGCAGGCTGGGCGCATGCGCAGAAGACGACAACCCATCAGGGGTCAGCGATACTGCACAGGCTGCCAGCGACCTATGGGTGCCTCTAGTCATTTTGTCACTCCAGGCAAGAAAACCTGTGGCGCCCCCCCTTCCCCCCGAAAATAATCGTAATGCGGCGACGTTTCACTAGAAAATGATCATAATGCAGCAGCGTTTCACCAGAAAATAATCCTAATACGGCAATGTTTCACCAAAAAATAATCATAATGCGGCAGTGTTTCACCAGAATTTACTCTTATTGTGGCAGCGTTTCACCAGAAAATACACATAGGCAAGACTCCACTTTCATGAGGCACAAAGGGGGACAAAAGGAGGCACAGGGGCACTGAATAATGCACACAAGGCAACATAGGGAGGCACAGGGGGAAAGAAGGAGGCATGAGGGTTAGCAGAAGTCACAAAAGAGGACAGAATGAGAAACAAAGGTGGACAGAAGGAGGCACAGGAGGACAGAAAGAGGTACATAGAGGGGCAGCAGGCGGTACAGGGGGACAGAAGAAGGCATGAGGCCCAGAAGGAGGCACAAAAAAGGACAGAAGGAGGCACAGGGGGACGGAAAGAGGAACACAGGGGCAGAAGGGGGCACAAAGGGGGCAGAAAGAGACACAAAGGGAGACAAAAGGAGGCACATGAGGAAAGGAGGCACAAAGGGGGCAGAAGGAGGCACGATGGGGGACAGAAAAAAGCACAAAGGGGGCAAAGGGAGGCACAGGGAGACAGTAGGAGGCACAAAGGGGAACAGAAGGGGACATAAGGAGGCAAAAAAGGGTGACAGAAAAAAGGGGAGGCACAGGGGGACAGAGGAAGGCGCAGGGGGCAGAGGTAGCACATGGGGACTGAAGAGGCACATGGAGACAGAATGAGGCACAAAGGAAGACAGAAGGAGGAACATGAGGACAGAAGGAAGCAGAGTGGGACTGAAGGAAGAACAGGGGGACAGAGGTAGCACAGGGGGACAAATAAAGGCGCAAGAGGACAGAAGGAGGCACAGGGGGACAGAAGGAGGCAGAGGTGGCACAGGGGGACTGAAGAAGGCAAAAGGAGACAGAAGGAGGCACAAAGGGAGACAGGAGGACAAACAGGGGGTCAGACATGGCACAAGGGACTGAAGGAGGCACAAGGAGACAGAATGAGGCACAAAAGGGACAGAAGGAGGCACAAAGGGGGGGGGGGAAGGGATGTAAAATGCACAGAGGGACACAGTGGCAGCTGCCTGCAACGTACGCTAAGCAGATGCAGCAGAAGCAAGTAATAGAACACAGTGGAGGCGGGGTTTAGTCAGGGGCATGGCTTCATCCAGGGGGTGTGGCTTAATCAAGTAACATTGCGCCCCCAGGACCATTGGCACTCGAGGCAATGGCCTGTACTGCCTATGCCTAGAGGCTCCCTTGCAGCGAGCCCAAGAGAAGACTGGAACTGCGGCGAGGGACACACATGACTTCTAGGGGCTGGAAGAAGCCTCAGGTAGGAAAAGCTTGATTTTAGTGATCGTCTCGTATGTCCTTTAAAATATAAGCTGAGTTCCCTAGGTACATAATCTTTTCAAAAAGTTTCTCAATAAAAAGAATGGGGCAGGTCTAAATTGGTCCATGCATGTAATTAATAATATATACAATGAGAGATCATGATAGGAACAGCCGTTCTGCTATAGTGCAAGACGTGGCAGAATGGCATGCGGAAGATCCTTGGTGTGCGTAAAAAAAAACCCAAACAGTTCACCTGGGCGTGATGGTCACTGACGCAAATTGGCAATACCATAGCTAAGCCATAATGTAAATTTGCGGCTATGTGGCATCCATGTCTCTTATTTGGGCGTGGACAGTCGACTATGATTCATCCAATCACAAGGATCTGTACTAAGTAGCCGAATTCAGATAGCAGCAGGGATGCTGTAGAGATCGGTACTGAGTTTGACCACCACATAGATCTGCAAGTACTATTCATAAGAATATTATTATTATTTATTATTTATAAAGCGCCGACATATTACGCAGCGCTGTACAGTGTATATATATATATTGTCTTGTCACTAACTGTCCCTCAAAGGAGATCACAATCTAATCCCTACCATTGCCATATGTCTATATTATGTAGTGTAAGTACTGTAGTCTAGGGCCAATTTTAGGGGGAGCCAATTAACTTATCCGTATGTTTTTGGAATGTGGGAGGAAACCGGAGTGCCCGGAGGAAACCCACGCAGACACGGAGAGAACATACAAACTCTTTGCAGATAGTGCCCTGGCTGGGATTCGAACCAGGGACCCAGTGCTGCAAGGCGAGAGAGCTAACCACTATGCCACCGTGCTGCCCAAAGCCCAAAGAATAGAGATGAGTGTTCATTTAGTAGTTATTTGTCTAGTAACAGAACACTATAACACTATGGGCTGGAACCCACAAGAGCGGTTTTGTGAGCATTTCTGGAGCGATTCAAAACTCTAGCGTTTTGCCAAAACGCTCAGCTAATGTTAATGGATGGGGCAACTTCCACTGGAGCGATTGCGCTTCCTGAAATCGCAAGTGCAGGACATGCAGCATTTTGGGAGCGTTAGCGCTTCAATGTTAAGTATATCATCGCTGGCGTAATCGCTCATCAAAACCTGCAGGGAGCGATTTTGCTAGCGTTTTAAAGTTACTGCACACTGTAACAAAATTAAAATTAATTGAACGGACCAATCAGACTTTAAAATGCTAATCGCTAATCGCTACACAACCGCTGGCAAATTGATACACTTAGTAAAATCACTTCCTAAGGGCTGGTTCAGACGGACGTTCGGAGGCGTTGCGTTCGTTGGCGTTGCGTTCGTGATGCCTTCAGGCTTTCAGCAGCGTTCGCGTTGCGTTCGCATGCGGTCGCGTTTTTTCTTCCCCTAGGGGGACATTACCGTCGCGGTTACCCGTCCCTGGAAGCTACATGTAGCTTCCAGGGGCTCCTTGAACGCCAGGGAAAATCGGGACCCGAACGCCGCGTTCGTGTAAACGCGCGTAAAAGCTTGGTACAAACGCTCCCATTCACTTGAATGGAAGCGTTTAACGCCAAGCCCCGAACGCTGGCGGTAGACGCTGCACAAACGTCCGTCTGAACTAGCCCTAAAACGCTCATGAAATCACTTACAAACTGCTCATACAAAACGCTAGCGCAGTGGGTTCCAGGCCTCTCAGTGGTATTCAAAATTTCAAATCTATTATTTTGTTTTTAATTGTCAAGCACTACTTCACCCATGATAAGAATAGTAGCACTGCGCATGCAGATTCCCTTCTATACTGATAGTAGCCACCACATTTACTATTAGAGATTGATACATACTGGATGATGGCCAAGTGATGAGGAAGCTGCAGAGCTGAGCTTGTCAATCAATCACTTCTAGTTTTGCATAAAATAGCTCAGGCTCCCTGGGAAGTCCTGTAATCACCCTGCATATTGTTGATGAAGACCAAGACTTTGTCCCCAAGGAGCCAGGAACCCCTGGGGGTTATTGCTGCCCTGCTTTTCATTGCACAGTTAGGAAAGTCAGAGTTAGTTCACCATGTCCTGAATACTATGCTAGGCATGCATGTCTGTGTCCTCATCAGTCCATCTCCTGTCACCTGTTTGTCATGAGAAGTGGGGTGATTATGGACAGCTCAGCCAGACACCACAATAAATCATTGTTCTTTATTTTCTGCCTGCTGGACCAACAAGAGAAGAAGAGCAAAATACAACCATGTGCACATAGCTCTAGGTCCTTATCCTGAAAAATGTTTACATTTTAAATCTGTGTGTATAATATGTATAAATGCACATTGGTTGCTGGGCAAATTGCTGCATAATGTACTTTTCCTGTTTTGCTGTCACAGTAGGCAGTAAAGGTTTTGGACTAGTCTATCTCCCCATTGGGGATTCTCAGAGTTTTGGCATGCAAGTAGAGAAGCTAGCTGGCATCCTTATATAGAACATCTCCAGTATGTGCTTCAGTAAAGATTAAAGGAAATACTGACCCCCCCCCCCCACCTTGAGGAGATGGATTAATTTAAAATCAGTCAGATCTGTCAGATTTTTACTGCCCATTGAAAGCAACAGCAACATAGGCAGGGTCGGACTGGGACACTGGGGGCCCACCAAAGAAATTTCAACCTGGGGACCACACATCCCATGATTGCGGTGAAAAAAGGGCTTGACCATGCACCGGAAGGTGGGCGTGGTCATGATGTATTATGGACAGGGCCAAATGTTCATGATCTTAGCAGCATTGTAATTCAGAGACACTGCTGCCCAGCAAAACTTTGCATAGAGTCCCCTCCTTCAATATAAATTAATGTCCTACTTTGCAGAGGTTGCAACCGCATCGGGGCCCTTGGGCCAAAGGGGCCCCGAAGAGCCCTCACTCAACTGCAGTATTAGCTCTCTATTAGTCCTGGGCTCATAATAATCACTTCTACAGATACTTTGAATAATGGTAATCATTAACAAGCTGTTCCCCATCCCCTTCTTGCACCTCTGACACTGTAGTTGCCATTGGCAGGTTTTGGTGCGTTGTATCAATTGTTATGTATAGAGTGCTTGGGGGGACCCATTGCATACCTCCCAACTTTTTGAGATGAGAAAAAGGGACACTTAAGCCACACCCCTGTCACACCCCTGGCCACGCCTTCACCGTGCCTCTAGTCACGCATACCATAAAGATTTCATAAGAAACATATGTTGTTTTATAATTCAAACCACACTGGTCCTTTCTATCCTGGTTCATTTTCCTTCATAGTAACATTTTAAAATTAGTAATATATCAATTTAAAGGTTGGGAATAAAGTTTAGAGTCAAACATATTTTTAGTATAGAAATATATATATTTACATAGAAAGAGGGACAAAGTCCTGAAAGAGGGACAAAGTCCTGAAAGAGGGACAAATGAGGGTGAACGAGGGACAGGGCTCCCAAAAAGGGACTGTCCCTCCGAAAAAGAGACAGTTGGGAGCTATGCATTGTAAAACTTGCATCGAGGCCTACAGCTCCTTAGCTACGCCACTGCTCTCAGCATGAGTGATTACAGCACTGAGAAGAGAATTTTTGTGCTGCATGCAGCAATTGGAGCTCTGTCAGACAAGAAGGGAGGGGGGCCCACCGAGGGAAAAAACTGTACTACTGTGGCCCAGTCCGACCCTGAACATAGGTGAAAAGTAATTTATAGTGCATTTTACTCTGGGAGAAATGTTTATTATTGCCGGTGTTTCTGCATTGTGAGTTCTGGTGGTATCTCTTCTTTCTATCAAATCAGTTTTGATATCTCGTGCACTTAAAGAGAGTCTGAAGCGAGAATAAATCCCGCTTCAGACCTCATATATAGCAGGGGCACGTGTGCCCCTGCTAAACCGCCGCTATCCCGCGGCTTAACGAGGGTCCCTGTCCCCCCAAATCCCCTCCGTAATGCGGGGGAGCGCTTCCTGGTTGGGGCAGGGCTAACCGCCGCAGCCCTGCCCCACGCGTGTCTGTCAGCGCGTATCTCCGCCTCTCCCGTGCCCCTCTCAGTCTTCCTTCACTGAGAGGGGCGGGGGAGAGGCGGCGATGCGCGGCTGATAGACGCGAATGGAGGCAGGGCTGCAGCCGTTAGCCCTGCCTCCAGGAGCGACCAAGCCTGCGACCAAGTGTCGCAGTGGGGGGTTTGGGGGTGAAGGGACCCCCGTTTAGCGGCGCGTATGCGGCGGTTTAGCAGGGGCACACGTGCCCCTGTTAACTAAGAGCTCTGAAGCGAGATTTATTCTCGCTTCAGAGTCTCTTTAAGGCCTGTGTATAAGGGCTCTTTTCAACTATGAAATGCAATTGCAATCGCGATCACAATCACAATCCATTTCAATTTGGCTGGATAGTGTACTGGCTAAGGACTCTGCCTTTGACATGGGAGATCAGGGTTTGAATCCTGGCTAGGTCAAGTATCTATTCAGTAAGGAGTTCAAGGCAAGACTCCCTAACACTGCAGGGTGGCCTCTTGAGCGCATCCCAGTGGCTGCAGCTCTTGAGCGCTTTGAGTCCGACAGGAGAAAAGCGCTATACAAATGTTCGGATTATTATAATTTCCACCATGCGATTGCGATTTAGCTACTATACTCAGTACAGTAGAGCTCAATCGCATCCAAAACGCGTCTGGACGACGATTGCACTTGGACCAAAATCGCATCGTAATCGAATCACACTAATGGAAATTGCTGCTGCAGTTTCAATTAGCTTTAATGTACCTTGCGATTTGCCATCAGAATCAAATCGCAAATTGCAGGGTAGTGGAAAAAGGCCCTGAGTGTTGGGACAAAGTACTGATCATCCCTCAACTGAGCAGGAACGTGCCACATTAGGTGAAGACTGCAGAGGAGATTTGGACTGCATAAGAAAGCAGGGTATCTGCCAGGTCTTAAGGGGCCCATACACTCAGCCGATTTTCTGGCCGACCGATTGATCCCGATCGATCGATTGCAAATCGGTTGGCCAATCGACCGATCGATGGCCGATTTCTATCGATTTCGATGGATTTCCATCGAACTGGCAGGGTGGAAAATTTAGGTCGATCTGATGAGATTGCTTATCAGTTTGCATTGGCCTTAATGGAAATCTGTTGGCAAAAAAATGCCATCAGATCGAATTTCAATAGATTTCAAACTGAAATCTATTGGAATTCTATCCTGGTAAAAAATGTTCTAAAAACGCATCAGATAGATCATCAGATGCATTTCTTATCTGTCTGCTGCCAATCTGACGAGTGTATGGGCACCTTTATGCTAGGTACACACCATACAATTTTCTTTTTTTTTTTTCAAACACCATACAAATTTCTGTTAGATTTTCTGTAATGCTGGGTATACACGGCTCGCTTTTGCCACTTGATTCTCCCGCTCGATCTGTTTGCCGCTCGAATCCGCAGTCAATGCTATTATCTTCCACTCGTTTTTCTTATCTTTTTCCATTCACTGCAATCCTAAACCGACCGGCAAAGCGATCGGGCGGGAGATCGGACATGTCGGAAATTATCTATCGAGCCATCTTAATGGCTCAAAATCGAGCCGTGTAATCCCAGCATTATGGTCTAATAATGCATTTAGATCGATTTCCAATAGATTTCATTCTGAAGTCTATTGGAAATCTGTTCCTAGTGTGTGGCACACATCAGGTACATTCCTGTCAGATTAGACTTGACAGGCATCTGACAGAAATCTGTCTGATGGTCGAATCTGCTGCAAATCTATAAGTGTATGGCCACCTTAAAACAGGGGTCAAATCTAACAGAAAATTGTATGGTGTGTACTAGGCATTTTACACCTCCAATGCTAATGACAGAATAATCCTCACTATAGTATAGAAATATCCTCAAAACCCTTTGCAGGTGTTTTGAATTAATTCGCTGATTAGAGTCTGACACTTTGAGCCTAGAATATTGACCTTTTCACAATATTGTAATGGTGAGATATTGATTTTAGGGTTCATAAGCTGTGAGCCATAATCATCAAAATTATAACAAATAAAGGCTTGAAATATCTAGCTTTGCATGTAGAGTCTATTTCATATATGAGTTTCAGCTTTTAAGTTGCAGTTGTAAGTCCAGAAATAAATGGACTTTTGCACATTATTCTAATTTTTTGAGTTTCAGCTCCTGTAGCTTTTCAGCACTCTGAAATAAAAAAATAAAAAAAAGTCCAAAAAGGAGGCAAAAATGTCCTATCAAAATTATTTTCAGTATTTTCTTGCTTGCCAGTGGCTTAAAAGGCATTTTATTAATTAGGTGTAAAAATATCACCTAGGAGGCAAAAAAACGGAACTGAATAAGGGCCCATATGCCTTAAAGTGAACCTTAAGCCAGGAAAAAAAATTTTTTTACTCACCTGGGGCTTCTACCAGCCCCCTGCAGCAGTCCTGTGCCCTCGCAGCCACTCACTAATCCTCTGGTCCCCTGCTGCCAGCTAGTTTCGTTTTTGCCGACAGGCCCGTCAGGACAGGCCACGCGTAGCTTTTTCCGCATTCTATTGCAGGCCTCAACGCGTACAAAAATACACGTTGTCGCATATCTATACGTGCGTAATGTGGCAACGCGTCTTTTTGTACTTTTTTTGGCCCGCAATAGCGCTAATTACAGTCGAGAATGCGGAAAAAGCTACGCGTGGCCAGTCCTGACGGGCCTGTCGGCAAAAATAAAACTAGCTGGCAGCAGGGGACCAGAGGATTAGTGAGTGGCTGCGAGGGCACAGGACTTCTGCAGGGGGCTAGTAGAAGCCCCAGGTGAGTAAAACTCATTTTTTTTTCTGGCTTAAGTGTCTCTTTAAAGTACACCTGAGATGGGAAAGAAAAAAATGTATACATGTCTGGGGCTTCCTCCAGCCCCCTTCAGGCCAATCACTCCCTCGCCGTCCTCGCTGTCATCCCAGGCCGCATCGATCCTCTGCTAGGTGGCCCGGTAAATCCGCCAGTCGGCTTCAGTTGGTGCATGCACAGTACAGTGCCGTAGCTAAGGAGCTGTGGGCCCCGATGCAAGTTTTGCAATGGGGCCCGCCAAGGCGTACGAGAGAGAACGGCGCCGGAGACTTGGGCGCAGGACACAGCCAGTATATGGCTGATCCTGCTGCCGCACAAGTCCGGGCCGTGTTAATTACTATTCCCCCTCCAGGCCGACATGGATAGTGGGGGAATGAAATAATTCGGCTTCCAGCGATTGCTGGAATCCGAATTATTGTTTTAAAAGCAACTTCAGGTCCGTCTTCTGACGGCGCTGAAGTTACTCCCTGTGCCTGCGATTGCTGTAGTTCCTATTACGGCCTATGGTGGCGCCGGCTGCGTCCAAGTCTCCTGCGCTGCTGCGCCCAAGTCTCCAGCGCTGGATTTACCGTGTTCGCTGCCAAGCACTCTATACATAAAAATTGACACAGTGCAGTAAAATCTGCCAATGGCAAGTACAGTGTCAGAGGTGCAAGAAGGGGATGGGGAACAGTTTGTTAATGATTACCATTATTCAAAGTATCTATGGAAGTGATTATTATGAGAACAGGACCAATAGAGAGCTAATATTGTAGTTGAGGGATGGCCCTCCGGGGACCCCCTGGCCCAAGGGCCCTGATGCGGTCGCTACCTCTGCAACCCCTATTACTATGCCCCTGGCACAGTCTGGCTAGCGCATTCCTGTAGCTGGTAGCGTTCTGCGCCCACAGGCACAGAGTGCTTCCTGCCACGGGAAGACTTCCAAGAATTACCGCACCCGGGGAGACGGCGAGAGAGCGATTGGCCTGATGGGGTGGAAAAAAACCCAGGGATGTATACATTTTTTTTCTTCCTCCATTTCAGGTTCCCTTTAAAAACACAAACATGAATTAGATCTTTACATTTATTTATTTGAGTTATTTCTGATTGTAGACTCATTACCCAATCTAGTCTCCTCTTTCAGGGCCATATGCAATTCACTTTTTCACCTGAGTTTTCTCCTAGGTGAAATTTTCAAACTTGTCAATAAAATGCCCTTTAAACCACCAGCAAGCAAACAAATGCTCAAAATAATTTTGATAGTACTTTTTCTTGCATAGTGCTAGAAAGTTATTATCAGTACAAGATGAAAAATTATCTCCTAGGAGAAAACTCAGGAGAAAAAATGAATTGCATATGGGCCAGAGTGTCATTTCCTTGGTGGGGAGGGAGAGGGAAAGGCTGGCATGTTTCCCTCTGAAGGAATTTGCTGATTTGCTGCCCCATGCTCGGGATGGCATTTATGAGACGTAACGTGAGTCCGGTCCTCTTTATCTGCCGCGGTGGTGCTTGATGTGCGCTCCAGCGCCGGTGGTGTTAATCTTCTGATTCGCAGTGACTGGTACCCTGCCCGGCCATCTCCCTGACAAGTATCATTATCACCTCATTCCTCTGACAGGCTTCTGTCAAACAAAGCTTTTGTTAACTTGCCTGGATCTGTCGGAAAATCGGGGAACCTTCTTTCTCTATCTTACATCCTACTGTTCCACCATCCATCACATTTTAATTTGCAAATTAGACCCTATTGTGCTGTAAAACAATAGTGGAGATGAGGAACTGAAGTGCCCTTTAAAAAGGCAAGAGAAAACCGTACTGTAAATAACTGTCTGGTTAATTATTTTGTGCGGTGCGTTTCCGCTATCTGCTCATTGTGCTGCTTGCTTCATCCGGTGTGACTCTTACATCCTGAAATGATTGTGCTTGTTATTCTCAATTATGAGAAGCTTTACATCTTCAATAAAGCAGAATTGTGCAAACACCGCTATTGTCTTCCTAGAAAACTCATGGGAAGGCGCGTGTCTGATTATCAAACCACACTAAAAATACATGACAGTAATAGCAACGTTACTGCGAGAGCGAGAGTGATTTTCCTTTTCATCAAATATGATAAAGCGGCATCAGTAGGTGCAGGTAGTGCAGCTCTACTGTTAGCTTGGATTGGGTTTTATTGAATTGTTTTCACCTATTGGCTTTTATTTGGTCCTTTGGTCTTCTTTTGGAAGTTTCTGTCTTTATACTACCAGAGGAATATACTAATTCTAAATCTGGTACAATAAGCTTTCTGAACTGGTACATGCCCGTGACTTTATCTTGGAATGGTATGAGCCTCTAAGGTGCCCATAGCATGAGATCTCTTGGGAATCACCCTCTGACACCACATCCGCCTCCTCGCCTCACTCCGCGCTGTCCCTACAATGTAAAATATGCTCGCCCGGTGAGCCAGCGGCGGACATGCACAGGTAAAGTATAGTGCACCTGGCAACATGAAGGACACATTTTACATTAGGGGGACAACGCCGGGGGTTCTGTTGCTCATCACGATATTGCACGCCGCTACCGCTCCGCACTCAATCGCGCATGCTGGCCCTACATCTTATTTACTAAACCGTGCTAAGCAAAATAACATGCGTAAAGTCTTATCACATGATGAATAGAGTGTTATGCATTGAATTAAATGCTAACCGCACTTTAGTGAACATACCCCATTGACACCAATTTTATCATTCCATATTTGCACTAGGGAACCTCAAGGACATGCAAATAATTCTGAGTTGTAAATTTTATGCTAACTTTATGCAAATGTTTGCAGGTTGGAAATGCGCCAATCAAATGTAGTAGCAGCAACAGCTCATTTGCAAGTTACATGTATTAGCATAACATTTCATCAACATGGAAGTATTTGAATCTCATTTACCATCCATGGTCTGCACCCAGTTGGACGTTGGGTAGTAGGTGGAGTTACCTGAATTCTAGGTGTGGATGTACTAAATTTGTGTTTACTTTCTTAAGGCCAAGCGTTTGAAAATACTGTTTGTTCACTAATATAGCTGCATACTAAGGCAGTGGCTTTAATCTGCCAAGCAGTGTCGGCAAACCAATCAAACAGCTCCTAGTCACATGGTCATTGTGATCATCCAATCACAGTGGGCATGTTACATGTAAGAGTCATTTCATATACGAGAAAATTGATCCATCTGTCTTTTTTATTGTGGGTTTTGTGGCCTTTACCATTAAATGTTTTTTTTCTTTAAAAAAAAACCTTAGTTTTGTACATATTTATAGTTATATTCATCTATTCATCTGTGTACCGTAGGTCTTTTTTATAGTAACCCCAAATGTCCTAAAAAAAGAAAAAATGCAAAGGTTGGTAAAATTGACTATTAAACTAAAGTGCAGTTATCAGATGATACAACAGCTCTCAAACACCTGAAAATAGTCAGATCTTAAAGGCATACACAGCTTGGATCTGAAATGGTTAAATTTGATTTTTACCTCTCCCGAATACCCTGTTGGCTCGTTTTCTGCTTGACTACATGAAAATCATTTGTGTCATGCGGCTACCCATAAATATAAGGCACTGCTTGCCTGACTTGTCTTTAGCTCCTCGCTGGTCTCAGTTTCATACTAAAGATTCTTCCATAAACAGTAATGACATAAAATCATAGGTTCACAATATAAACATGCAACGGTTCTGTGGCCAGCTCTGGAACAATACTTACAGCAGTCATCTAAACAATAAGAAAAAAAACCTAAGTATTGATTTTTTGGGATTTGCCTTAATGGAACAACAGCTTTAAGAAACAATTGTTTGGCAGTGGGATAACGCCTGCACGTCTGCATCCAGTGCAGTGGCGTAGCTAGACGGGGCTCCAAAGAAAAAGTTTTGTGGTGCCATCATATCTAGCCACTCTTGAGCAATGCTACCTGTCACTACCCTGAATATGAGCTGATTGGTCAGTTTACATTCTCATGCAATGTGCACTGTGTATAGTCCATGAGCACTGAGGGGGGGAGCAACAAAGCAAAAAGTTAAAGGACAACTGAAGTGAGAAGAATATGAAGGCTGCCATATTTATTTCCTTTTAAACAATACCAGTTGCCTGGTCGTTTCCTCTGATCTGTTTGGCTGCATTTGTGTCTGAATCACACCAGGAACAAGCATGCAGCTAATCATGTCAGAAACACCTGATCTGCTGCATGCTTGTTCAGGGTCTATGGCTAAAAATATTAGAGGCAGAGGATCAGTTGTCCTTTAATAGTGAACACATCAAGTACCATCTTGCCCCTTGCTCTTCTCCAGGGCCCCATAGCTGTTGCTATGGCTATTGCTACCCCCCTGATCCAGTGCCTGCGGTTGTCTATGGACTCACCACATCAACATTACAGCTGGCACGCATTCCCGAAAGAAACCCAGCACTCAAGCAGTTAACGTGGCTCCTATGAAATATATGGATGCTATGAAATATATAGGAATCTGTGAAGAATGGCTTTGGAAAAAGCGCAGTGAAGGATCCCTGATAGAACAGGTGCAGTATTACCAATTTATATAGAATAAGCAGCAGACCATAGAACATATGGCAGGAGGATGCAGCGTACAGCCATCACACTGTCTCACACAGCGTTTTCCAGTCTAGGCTGTCTTCCACGTGAGATGAGATGACAGGAGGACACAGCCAGGTATTTTATTAGGTTTCTGCATTTTACTCCTGCGGTATGTTGTGGCTTCCTATAGATGCTGCCATATGTTAGATCGCAAGGCTGAATGAATCATGTCATAAACACAGAGTCTGGCAGGCTGCAGAGGCGAGATGCTCTCCTGCAGTATACAAGCCTGACTTCATCCAGGCGTGTTTCTTTATGGACTCTATAGAAACCAATCGCTGGGGAAATGATATTGAGTTGGAAACGTCTACGGAACATAATAAATGGTTTCATCATGAACTTGTGCTAACTTTAATGGTCACTGACATAATGCATGTCTATAAACTGTGATGTGTGTGCTGCTCTCAAAAATATGTGCTCTTTATATGTATGTATGTATGCTGGACGGGAAGCGCCGGAGAGACCCGATGGGGGAAGAGGTAAAGCTGAATACTACCCTAACAACACAGGAAGATGGATCCCAGCGACGCCCCCCAATGATGAGTGTTCCCCGAGCCATCTTCTTGTGCGCAGGTACATGCAAAGTATTGCAACGGCACATGATGGGCGCAAACGAGAATTCAATCGATCGCGGTACTTTTGCGTGGGAGTCGTCGGGGATCTTGAAGATCTGATCCACTGTCACGGTCATTGTCGCTGCGTGCCGTCAAACGTAGTTCACATAATCACATGCCTGTACATACGTCATAAGATTGTGGAAACGATTGCACACCACTCATGGTGGATTAGGGGGAGAAAGGAAGAAGCCCAGGCTTCTCCGCCCCCCCCCCCCCCCCCGCCCTGCGGCCATGGGGGCTGCTGCTCCGCAGTTACGCCACTGGCATCTCATAATTTGGGTGCCAGGTAATACAGATAGTAGACTATCAGTAATGTAATACTATGATACTACAATGGCCTTGCCTATCTCTCACACTATCCCTCCGGTATCTATGCCTAATGCTACCCCGCTACCCCTACCTACGCAGTGGCGTAACAATAAGGGATGCAGGGGTTGCAACCACACCAGAGGGGCCCACAAGGAGCCCTCCCTCAACCCCAATATTACCTCTTCTATGGCCCTGTGCTGCTAATGATCACTTCTATACACAGTATGCTTTCAATGAGCAGTAATCATTAACAAACTGTTCCCCTCCTCTGCTTAAAACTCTCATACTGTAGATGTCATTGGCAGGTTTTATTGCGCCATACAAATTATGTATAAAATGCTTGGGGGTCCCAATGTCAAACTTGCACTGGGGCCCAAAGCCCATTAGCTATGCCTCTGCCTATGCTCAACACTTGCTCACCTTTGACAAAAGCGGATTTCACCTATACAACAGCCGAACTCCGGCGCCTCCAGTGCCCAAAATTACAGTTGGCTCCAAAGTTCAGCTGAATATCAAGTAAATCACTTTTATAACACCTGGCCTTTTCTAGCCGCGCCTTGTATCACAGACCTCCAGTATTGCAGACTGCAGTCTTCTCAGAGGGATGTCTATGCCCCGCCCTCTTCCAACAGAACTGTTCACAAAATCTGCAGTTAACTTATGTAATAACATTTTTAAACCAGGATGTTTAGCTTCAGCCTTGTCTCACACAAATAAAGATGGCCATACATCTAGTGATTTTGTGGCCCGATCGACCATCCAATTCGATAATTTTATCGAAAATCAGTGCTGTAAAAACCATGCCCAATCAATGATCTGACTACGAGTTCAGGCCATAATTGGTCGAATGTATTGATTGAGCAAGCTGGAAAATCTTGGTCCAGTGTGGTCGATCGGTTGCACAGCGGCAACAGTGTGCAGTATCGCGTCAAATGTGATGGACTCCTTGTTGATGTCCTCCTAAGTTTTAAATGTACCTCCCTCCCCCCTTCCTAGTGCCCATGCAGTGTAAAATCTCACCTATCCAGCGGCCGCGAATCTCCATCTCCTCCACTGTCTCCCACATGTGACACCAGACGTGTGGAAGGAGGATTGAAGGAGACCAGCAGTCGCAGCAGCCGGACAGGTGAGATTTCCAATGCGCGGGCAGCGCGGGAAGGGGCGTGGGGACATTTACATTTGGCGTGGCCAAGCTGGTGGAATCCGCAGCGCCACAAGGCCCATTCCTGATTAAATATTTCAGGAATCAGTCCGCAGTGTATGGGCAAGCCAACAGATCTCTCTCCAATTAGATACGATTCTGTTGGTCGATCTGCCCATAACCGTAACACTGCTCCTGTTACTAAGCTATAAGACTGAATTTAGATCTCTGCCTGGAGTGATGATGAGCTTCAAGATTCAATTCAGAAAGAGAGGAAAGCACCACAAAAATGCTGCTTCCAGTGTGGGAATAAAAGCAAATAGATCACGCCAGTGAGAGAAGACACTCACTTCATCACTAATTCCCAGCAGACTCTTTAATGTGTTACTATTTAACTGTTGTGAGTATCACCGGGATTGTCGTTGACGCTCGATTGGCTGCCAGGTTTCAGTTTGGTAATATGGAGCCTGGTGATATGATAGATGTCTCGGAATTGCTGCTCTACTGATTCACTGTCCTTCATTTCTGGGTTAACCTTGTGACACAAGTGCCTTTTCCAAACAGCTAGAGAGCCCTGAAACCAAGATACTGAGACAACCTATTAACTGATTGTATCAATGATTATTTCTCATTCAAAGTGCTGACATTGCTTCTCCTGGCCTTTCTATTTGCACTGGGAAATATGTACTATCTGTATAGTCACATTTTACTTCAAAAGTAGAAAAACATGACATAACACAGATATGTATAAGATTTTATTTAGATTTGACCTTTGTGTGTTAGTTTGTAGAAGAAAATAGGAATCAGACAGCTCATGGTGACCCCAAACAACCTGGAAGGTATAAAGGGCTAAAAGAGACCAAAAAGCCCTCTATCAAAAAGCAAAGCTAAATAAAATGTTGCCTTCTTAAAACAAAAGGTGTTTGTGATAATTTGGAGAAGAATAAGTATACAAGATATATACATACCTGGGGCTTCCTCCAACCCCATCCGCACGGATCGCTCCCACGCGCCGTCCTCAGCCTTCTCTGTTTTCTTTAATGTGCGGATTGGGGCTGGAGGAAGCCCCAGGTATG
Source organism: Hyperolius riggenbachi (assembly GCF_040937935.1). Lineage (NCBI taxonomy): Eukaryota > Metazoa > Chordata > Amphibia > Anura > Hyperoliidae > Hyperolius > Hyperolius riggenbachi. The sequence continues at coordinate 135,184,677 of NC_090649.1, forward strand.
TATAAATCTTGTATATTATTCATCTTTGGTACACTTTAAGTAAGCAACGCTGGTTTCCCATGATGCATCACTCCTGGATATGCAAATCATCTCTATGCCCCTGAAAGCCAGGCTAACATCCAGAACCAGAAGTGTGTAGGGAGTCTATAGCTAATACAGTTTACAGTCACATGAATCCAACATGCATAAAACCTGTTTCCAGAAACGGATTAAGATTAAATAGGGCCCTAGGCAAGATAGCAGTTTTGCCATCTGCTAATGGTCACCTGGCTTTTTTAGTAAGGATTGGTGAAGGCTAGCATCCACCAGGCCCCGAGACTTTCTCCAGGCCCTAGGCAACTGCCTGGGTTTGCCATGTGATGATCTGGAATAGTCCAGTTCTGCCTGTTTCTGACTTTTTTGGTCCTTATCAGTGCATGGGTATGGACTGATCTGGCTCTATGGGATAGGGCTTGGACCAGTACTAAGGAATACGCATAAAGCTCATCACCCAGAACCACGTAGAACATATAAATGGCTAAAAGAGACCGAAAAGCCATCCATCAATAAGCATAACTAAATGTAATTTTGCCTTCTTCAAACTGAATTATCACAAATACATTCTGCTTTAAAGTGGATCCAAGATAAACTTTTACTCATTGCATAATTGTGTTCCTTACATATAGTTTATAGGGCATTCCTCAAGCCAAATACTTATTTTTTGTTTTGTTTTAATATCCTAATTTCCTATAAACTAAACAAGCCTCACCCACAGCTCAAAGTGCCTTGGCACTCCATGTAGCAATGGCAATGGCTCTGGGCAGGAGGAGGAGGTTACTAGCCATAGTAGAGGGGAGGAGGGGGGAGGAGAGGGGAGTGAGCTGAGGGCTGGAGAAACAGCTGCAGCTTGCCTGTGTGTAATGTGACAAACAAAACATGGCCACTGTCATTGTATCACAGGAATAAATAAACACGAAACTGCTGAAGCTGTTTGCAGCTAGATTTGCTGTCTAAACTTTAGATAAGATATATAGACAAGCTACTTGTCATAGTAAGTTTTTCATCTCAGATCCACTTTAAGAAGGCAAAATTACATTTAGCTTTGCTTTTTTTTTCAAAGAGTTTAGAGAATTCCTTCCTAGATTTCATTACTCTTCATTATTTGCTGATGTTGAACTACCAGTTTTCATATGAGAGCCTTGAAGCTCCATGGAGGTCTAAAGCCTCATCTACACGGGTAGATGAGGCGGCAATGTAGCTTATCAATCGAGCCGCTGATGCGCCTCGATTGATAAGATCCGACAGGTCGGATCTTGCTACCGCCGATTCCCTGCTCGTTCCCCGCGAGGGGACAATGGCAAGGAATCGAGCGGAAGATAAGCGGGGACGAGCGGGGAATCTAATCCGGCGCACGTGCGGCAAGCGGGGACGCGGCGGGTGACGCGCAAGGACGCGTTAGAGGCGATCCGGTGGCTAATCGAGCCCCCGGATCGCCTCCACATCCTCCCGTGTAGACGGGGCTTTAGGGACAGGAAGTGAACAGGAAGAGATAGAAATCTCTCCAATAGGGATGTAGGGAGCAATAACATTTACCCAAAGTTTCTAATGCCTTTCCACTCTCTTCAATACTAAAATTCCTGTAATTTGCTTAATGGTCATTTACTGATCACTTCAGGTGACACTGTAGCATGTGTACTGGCATTCCCCAATGCTGGGTGTGTCATTCTTCTCTTCATGTTTAATACTTAGACAAACACTACTGCACGCCTCCAAACATGCTAAAATGAGTAGGAGAGACACTTTTCAGAGCAAAAAATAGGCGGGCAAAACACATACCACTGCCAGGCATTCATTTTTACAGACCACCTAAACTGCATAAGCTGATTGATTTTCTATTGCCCCCATCATCCCCCCCTCCCCTCCCCTTCCCCAATTTCCTGTCCCTGGATTTACCAGGTTTATTTAAGTATGAATTCCTTGGAATGGAAGTGAAAGGAAATCACCCTAGAGGGTACACATAACCAAAGGTGTGCGTTTTGACAATTAATGTAGTATGGTGGTCATACTAATTTATCACCTGCTGCAGTGTCTCATGCAATGTCTGAAAGGCAGCTTTTCAGCCCAGTCTAGAGTTGAATGGGCACCCTACAAACACCTGACAAACCGTTGAATAGAGGTGCAAAACTGTCATTTCCATTTGGCCAAACTGGAAATGATAGACAATGGATGGAAATCAGGAAGGAAGTGACAAAACAGCTCTGCACATGACAGCATTGCACTGCTTCAGATGTACTAACCTTTCAACAATCCCACTATATTCCTATATGAACCAGGTAAGGATTGCTAACGTTTGCCACATAGTAGCAGTGAATGAATGACATGTTAATTTAATTTAAAGCAATACTGAAGAGGCTCAAATAAATAAATGAATAAATAATGAGTGAGATACTCGCCTATGGAGAGGGAAGTCGAGTACTTCAGAAGACGAGCGGATCCTTATTGTGCACGTGTGAGTCCAGGCTCAGAAGTACTCGGGGATGCAAGTTCTTCTAAAGGCTGCAGAGGAGTCCCAAAGGCTCAGAGCTGTACCAGAGGACAACACAAAAATGAGGGTATGGAGAGAGGACCGAGAAGGCTCTATGGGAACCAGATCCTGCCCTTTTTATGCCACTTCAGTATTGCTTTAACCTCCTGGGCGATACAATAATATCGCCAGGGGGCGGCGCAGCACTTTTAAAATTTTTTTTTTTATTTTTTAATCATGCAGCTAGCCTAGCGCTAGCTACATGATAGCCGCTGTGCATCCCCCCACCCCTTCCGATCGCCTCCGGCGATCAGAGCAAACAGGAAATCTCGTTCAGAACGGGATTTCCTGTTTGGCTTCCCTCGTCGCCATGGCGACGATCAGGATGACGTCATGATGGCGGCGCGGCACGGTGGGTAGCGGTGAATAAGCGCGGAGCGGCGGCGATCGGTATATACACGCAGCTAGCAAAGTGCAAGCTGCGTGCAACACAAAACAAATTATGCAAATCGGCCCACGAGGGCCTGAGAAATCCACCGCGGTGGCTTACCCCGAGCTCAGCTCAGGATTATCGCCCAGGAGGATAAAAAAAAAAAAGTTTCACATTGCTCAACACTATTCCCCAACCTTAAGGTGGCCATACATCAGTCGCCTTGGCGGCCGATTGACCATCCAATTCGATTATTATGATCGCTTTGGATGAAAATCGGTGCCGCCAAGTGCCCGATCGATAAGTCGACCAATTTTGGGATGGAAAATGATCGCATGGTGGATTGCGCATGCTGCAAGATGTCGGGCCAAAGTTGGTTGGTTGTGAGCATGGCGGTACGGCGGACGATTTTGGAACGAGCAACGAAACCCCCGCTGCTGCCGCAGCAATGTGTAAATGTGCCCTCCCGTGAGTGCATTTATACATTACCTGTCCGGTGTCAGCCTCCATGCGGTGTCCGTCCATCACGCCGGGTTCCACATACACACTAGCGGCGCATATGTGCCACTAGCATGTACGCGTGTATGCAGCTCTTAGAACCCGGAGAGATGGATGGACACCGTGCGGAGGCTGCTACAGGACAGGTAATGTATAAATGCACACACTGGGGGGCACATTTGTACATTGAGGAGCAGCGGCAGGGCGGACGCAGCGAGCTCATCCGATTCCCTAAAGATTTCATGCTGAAAATGGATGGGAATCGGCCTGTAGTATATGGGCAGCTTCGGCAAGAGACACATTTATCTCTAATCAGATTTGATTTGAGATAAATTTGTCTCTTTGTCAAATCTGACCATAATCGTCAGGTCTATGGGCACCTTAAGTCAGTAAACCTAAAGTGCATCAATAAGGCTGTTATGCAAGTATATTTTTTTATCCAGGGGTCCAGACCTGGGACTCACGTGCTGCAAGACAAAGAGAGCTGGCTGCATACCATTATACTGCTGAGTTTTTATCTCAGCATGAGAAATATTGGCCAATCAGAGAGGAACAGAGGTGTGGGAGGGGAAAACAGGAGGGAAAGAGGCTTTAGCCAATCAGGCTGCATTAGTTAAGTCTGAGGGGAAGGAGAAGCAAAAAAGGACAACCCAGCATGCCCTGCAACTTTCTTTTTATGTACCAAATTGTGTGCGTACCAAATAAGAGTCAGGTAAACTGGGGAATAATCATTTATCAACAAGAAAAGTAATAGTGATTTTAACTTTTGGATTGCCTGGTTAGCATCCTTATTACTTGTTTACCAGGTAAAAATAAAAGAATAGATTTTTTTATTTTACGCCCGACAGTTACACTTTCTCATAAACTGAGCAGCTGGAAGGAGCTGACTGACCAGAGGAGGACTTTCACTCTACAGCAGAGATTTAAACTCAGCAGAGGTGACCAGTTGAGGCCATCTCTGCCAAGAATCGGTTGTGTGTTCAGCCTCCCTGATGCTTTTCAGCTGAGCGCATTGTTCCCCTCCTTAACCTTCCTGCTGGAAGCCAGCCCATTGTGCACCGTGCCGTTGTCCCCGCTCACTACAACCTAGCACCGCATCTGTTCAGCACTCGGCTCTGAACTGTCAACTGAGTGATTGAGTGTTGATCCCTATAGATTTTGTTTACACCGTAAGTGTTGTGTAGTATCTGGGGATTAATCCATTAATGTATAAAGGAGCTACATTATAAAGAGCTCTGTAGGTTGTGAGATAGGCAGCCAGTGAAGGGAATGGCAGAGGGGAGCAGCATTTGAGGAGTGGGAAGAAAGGTGGATAAAGATGCACACATACACTTACACAGAGGGATCGGCACTCAGTCATTAATGTAACAGTTCAGGGCTAGGTTCTGTACAGACACATGGCTAGCCTGTAGACTAGTGACACATTCTGTTGTTGTAGAAGGGGAAGATGGACAACACATGGTGCACAATCGAGCTTCATGATGTAGGAGGGATAACAAAGGGAGAACAAATGGACCCTGCTGACACTCAGATGAGATGATCTGGCAGTCCGGATCTCTCGCCAACATGTCAGGAGGGATTGGGTCCACCATACATGCTATGGTATATCATCAGTAGAGGCAGCTAAGAACAGCCATCTCGGGCAAGAACCATTTATCCTGTGTACAATGCTTCTGTCATGCCACTGAGTTTAGTATGCATTGGAACGGACTTGATCTGTTCCCTGGTAGATCACATAGGAGGTTGATTTAGTAGTTTGTGCAGAGTATCAACTGGTAACTAGTTCAGGAAAGCTTGAAAGAAATTGGATTGAGGGTGTGTCTACAATGGTCTGCTACTCCCTATAACCACCACATTCACTTGCCAATCCGATTGACCACAGCTTGCTAACTTTCTGATCATCTCTTGTCTCTACTTGACCACATGCACACATGTAAATAGGGAAAACATCTGAGGAAGACTATAAAAACACCATGCCTCTATGTGCAAGACTGGGGTGAATGAGAGCAAATCCTGGCACTACATTGTTTCTGTGGCTGGAGCATCTATAAACATCCTTCCACAAAGAATTCAAACAACTCAAACCGCCTGAGTATTTGTACACCAAACCCCTTTGAATTAAAACCAAAGCAAACTTTGAGCAAGTGTGACCTTAAATTAACTCCCTCATACAAAACTGTGACATCCTTATTTAGGATTCACCTACTTGCCTATTGTCTCTCCTAAGCAGAACAGGGAAAGGTTAGCAAACACAATACAGATAACCAATTGTGAAGCAGGATAATACCACCTGTGACTTCAAATTAACCAGGACAGAGGAAGAGCCTCCAGGACATGATGTGAAGCTCACTGTTTAGCATTGTATATGATAGAGCATTGTATGATTCACACTTCCAGCAGTTGGTGTTTTTCTGCTCTGATAGAGAACTACAAGGTTGTAGCTCAGCATATAGTTGCTGCTGCTGAGATCTGCCTTTAATTTCGTGATTAGAGGTTTACTCAGACATTGGCTGTGCCCAGTACAGGAAAGGCTGGCACAATCAGGAGAGATTAACAGGCTCCTGGTGTTCCAAGCTTAATTATTAGATTGGTGCTTTATTTTGAAGCTGTTCTCTTCAGCTAATGTTTGCCTGTTCTTGTCTATTGCAAGTATATTTTTAGGTCTGCTTAGGAGTAACATTACAGAACAGATTCTGAACATCAGTAGCATCTCCAAAACTATTCCACATTAACTCTGTGCTCACTAGCGTTCATTTGCCTGGCTCAAGTGTTTCTAAATAAAAGCAGAGGTTTGTTGACAATTTTCTGACCAATTTTGCTATATTGATCTCTTATCTGGTAATCGTTACCTTTTCTCAGTTAGATCAGGGACATCTATATGGCTGATATTATGGTGAAACCCCTCCCACACTGTGATGTCAGGACCATGGTCCTGACAGTTTCCTGTCTGTGAACCTTGTTGCATTGTGGGAAATAACAGCTGGCGTCAACTCCCAAGCAAGCAATATCTCCATCTGTACATATAAATATAAAACAAAAACCACAACGGTTTAGCCATGGTACTTGGTGCTTTCTGTTTTTTTCTTGTCTGCCAGCAGTAAAGATACTGAAGAAATACTGTAATTATTGCAGCCTCCACATCCTTCTTACTTCAGATGTCCTTTAAGTATTGATTCTTTTAATTTGAAAATGCATTTAGAAAGTGCGTTCTTATTACTCTAGCAACTTCTGCAAAGTTTATAAGCAGAAGTGTAATTATTAATCACGAGGTCTTATAGTAAATTGTTGATGGAGACTTCAACTCTAGGCCAGTAATCTGCAAACTTGGCTCTCCAGCTGTTAAGGAACTACAAGTTCCACAATGCATTTGCCTTTATGATCAGAAAATCATTTAGAAAAAACAACCGGAAATCCAATCCAATCTATTGACCCATCTATCTGATGGGAAATTGCATGGTGTGTACCAGGCATTACATCTGTACATGGAAAAGGGACCTGGCTCACCTAATACTGGAGGAACACCTGGCTATACTTGGAGAGGGGGGCTTGTCTAATACTGGGGGAACACCTGGCTATAATTGGGAAGGGGAGACTGGCTAATACTGGGGGCTCATCTGGCTAACTGTATTGGGGAGGGGGGCTACATAATACTGGGGGCACATCTAACTGAACTGGGCAGAGGGTCTTCCTAATACTGGGGGAACATCTGACTGTACTGGGCAGGGGGTCTTCCTTATATTGGGGGCACGGCTGACTATACTGGGTGGGCAGAGAGTTTTTCTAATATCGGGGACACATTTGTTACCTATACCGGGGTGGCGACAAATTTAGGAGGGGAGGGGGCACACTTTAGACTCTTTGCCTCTTTTGCTGGAGAATCTTGTGCTAGCCCTGGAAAAAGGGTAGATTAAGCGCTGTGCTATAAAGACAGTTCTGACATTGCAGTAAAATCGGGTTGGCGCTTTCATGTGAACAAACTGGACAACTTGCCATAACCCCAAGATCCATAGGGGCCCCCATGGTCAAACAGAGTTCAAAGACAAAAGCAGGCCCCTGTTTCAGAGAAGAGCCTGAGTTACTGTAATCCTCCTGCATACCTTATCCTAAAGCAGGGGTTGGCAGCAAAGAGTGAAAGATCCGGGATACTTACTGGGCTTCATTACTAGGTTCAGTCCAGTCCTCCTCTGTCCCACATCCATCTCTCTATATAGGCTTGCTTTAAGGATGAGGACATTTGGGCTTTTGAATGACTTGTAATGACTTGTAAAGTCTCATTTTCCAGCAATATGGTGATTAGTAATGGTCATGTCTAGGAGAACTCATAGAAAAGAACGTGATTTGTTTGATCAGCTGATAGATTTGCAAAGCTCTGATTTGCTGTGATCACATCCTGCTTTAACACATGATCATGACTAGCAAATCAGAGACTTACACATCTATCACCTGACCAACTGATCATATGTGACTCCATGAGTTCTCCTAGGCATGACCATCACTAATGATGTTCATTTTGCTTATCAAAATAACAAGTTAATATTATGTAATGACATAAAACTGACAGTTTCCACAGCATTTTATAGAGAACAGAAGTGAAGATTTCTCAGCAGGACTAACAATATCATATGGACAATATTTTGAAAGGAAAACCAGTTAATCTACCAGTATTTTTTAAGACAGCAGAAGCACCCTGTCCTTGAGTAACTTCACAAGAACACAGGAGGAATGTAAAGTGCCCATACAGTTATTGATGGGGCACCAGATGTGGCCAAAAGATCGATCCCTCTCAGATCAAATCTGATCAGAGAGGGCTCAAATCCTTCCAGACACTAGGCATGGATTTTTAATAGATGCATTTTTCATTGCAATGCAATGCCATGGGCCATTGTCTGCCGTTGCTCCTGATCCATCAATCGATCAATATCTTCCATCCGGTGAAACCAGGACCAGAAAGAGGGACAAAAGCGGAGGAAAGAGATACAGGGGACTTGCTTCCAAAACTGAAGGTCAGTTAGGAACACTGTAAATACTTGTATCTGTATTCTTACCAGTTACATGTATTTCCTGTGCACTCACACCTGGGGGAAAGGAAAGGTTGGGGGTTAGCACTGTAAGCCAATCAGACACTTCTGTATACTACTATTGCACTTTGTTGTCTGACAGTGGGAGCTGCATTACTGGAGAAGAGAGCAGAATGATGAATTATCACTGTGCTGCTCCTCCGCACTGTACAGTCAGCTAGCTGGGGAAAGGACTTATAGCAGGCAGGGGTCAGGAACCTTTTTGGCTGAGAGAGCCATAAACGCCACATATTTTAAAATTTAATCCTGTGTAAGCCATAAAATATGTTTCAAACTGGGACAGTAGGGCTCACGTCCCTGTTGGTGATGTGTATACAGTTGATCAGCCAGGCAGCGGCAATGTCAGATACATCTTCAACTTCTTTTGAGTTTCAGTAACATCAGCAATTTCCCAGAGAACCAGGGAGGAGAAATACAGACTAACAGCTTGTACAATTACGGTAGCTAGCTGACTGGGGGTTGATTCACTTTGTAGGACGAGATCCCCGCACTTTGGCCCAATAGGCTGCCTGTCAAGTGACGGGCAGCCTATTGATCCAATCAAAGTGCAGGGATCTCGTCTTACAATATCACTGGACCTGACAGTGTCCAGAGTGGGACAATTGGACAATCCGTTCATTTTGGGGTAGCGCGAGTAAGTTAGTGGTGCATGCTATAGCAGTAGCGCATGCTACAGGAGTAAATGTTACTTGCGCTGCCACACTAAGCTGTGCTGCTAGAGCAGTGTACCTTAGTGAATTAACCCCTACTGGTTTGTATGTGAGCCAGATGTAGCCATCAAAAGAGCCACATCTGGCTCCCGGGCCATAGGTTCCCTACCCCTGACTTATAGGGTTTGTTGCTTTACTGTAATGGCAGAGGCTAGATGAACAAAGCTGTTTATGCTGGCTGTGCTGTATTGCTGGGCTGTTTGATGCACAAGACTGGGGCTGCGGCATTTATTGTATTTATCTGAAATCCTTCAAACGTTCTTTCAAAACATACCTGTTCAGACAAGCCTATAATTTGCTATAGGTAGCACTGGAGATTTACTGCCTTGTCCGCTAACTCCTGTGTCTTCTTCCCTAATGTCTCCAAACCCACTACCCTTTAGATTGTAAGCTCACAAGGGCAGGGACCTCCTTCTCCTTATTCTGCTGTAATTTCCCATATGAACATATACTAGTATTATGTAGTTATGTCTCAAACCCCACATCAACTATTTCTGTATTTGTATTTGTATTGCCGGAGGTCCTGATTGTGCAGAGTTTTATATTTTTCATATATTTATGTACCCTACTATTTGTTTTGTACTATGTACAGGGCTACGGAAGATGTTGGCGCTATATAAATAAAACTATAATAAAAATAACATTTATTGCCTCTTTGTATATACCTGTGTGTCTGGCGTGCAGCATTAAATATCACAAAGTGTCAATGTGGTCCTAGTTTTGCTTCACAAGGCGATTTATCCCACTAGTCCTTTTTCTTTCTCTCCCCAGCACAATCTTGGCTAGGCACTCAGTGTGCTGATGACAGACAGCACTTAGTAATTACCACACATAAATGTCAGCATGTTGATCAAGTGATTTCTGCATTCAGTAATGACTCAGTGAGTTGTCACTTGCCTACTGATGTATTTCTGGTCTTCGACTGTTACTGAATCTGCCAGTATATGTCAGTATATATAGATGCTACCGTGACTTGTGCTAGTTGGGAATAATCACACACTGCTGTAGGCATTTGATGCCATTCCATGGGGTTCCATTTTGTAAAAGGGGAAGCCATCTTTTGTGATTATCTTCCATTTTAAAGTGTAACTGTTGGGCATAAAATAAAAAATCAATTCTTTATTTTTATCTGGTAAACAAGTAATACGGATGCTAATCAGGCAATCCAAAAGTTAACATCTCTATTACTTTTCTTGTTTATAAATGATCATTTGTAACGGTTGGGTGTCGCAACTCAGATGTCTGATTATTTGGTGATCTGCAGAATCACCAATAATGCAGACGCTATACCTGATTATGTGTGATCTGCAGAATCACCAATAATACCAGTATAGCAACACAAAGAGCTGAGTGTGTAGTGTTTGGTGCAACCATAACTTTAATAGTTTATAAGACCTCACCAGAGGGGCTGGTGAGGTACTATCGGTACACTGACCATGTACTAGAGTACAAGCTCCAGCAAGCTGGAGATACAATACTAAAGAGACCGAATCTTCCGAGGAGTGGGTGACTCAGACTGTACTGCAGCCTAGGAGCAGGAGACACAAACAGTACTGCACTAAAGAATAACTTCACCGGAGGAGCTGGTGAAGGTAGCACCTCACCAGTGGCGAGGGCCCACTGGTGAGTAGAATGGTCTGACAGGCAAGGTTCGGCAACAGAGAGGTAAGTATCGGTGCAGAATCGTGAGACAGGAGAGTAATCGGTAATCAGGCAGAGGTTCAGCAACAGAGAGGTACGTATCGGTACAGAATCGTGAGGCAAGAGAGTAATCGGTAATCAGGCAGAGGTTCAGCAACTAATAAGGCAGATAGGCAGAAGTACAGAATCAGAAAGCAGGATCAGAGTCAGAGTTCTAGCTAAGAGTCATACACAGGAAACCAATACAATAAGCAATATCCTAGTCTAGGTGTGAAGTCCTTGGCATCAATCAACACCCGGGATCTAGTCTAAGGTCTGAGCGCTAACACGCTATGTATTCACGACAGCAGACAGCGCCAGACTGAAGCCCGGAGGCTTAAGAAGCAGAGGAGACCTCACTGGCACGCCCCCTGCTGCCAGCCAATCCGGGGTGCCGTGAGTCTCCTCTGACGTCAGCTGACCAGCAGGTCAGCTGAAGAACCTTCTCCCCGCATAAAGGTTCCGTCTGTGCGCGCGCCCGCGCGAGATGGTAACCCCTTCAAAGAACGAACGCTCCGCCCTCGGCGTCCTAGATTCCAGGAGGTTGGGGAGAGGCACGGGGGCAGCTGCGGCGGCGGGGTTGTTCGCCGCAGCTGTCCCGCTGTTCGTGACATCATTCCCCAGTTTACCTGACTCCTATTTGGTACGTTGCCGCGAAAAGGAAGTAGCAGGGCATGCTGGGTTGTCTTTTTTTGCTTCTCAGACTTAACTAATGTACAGAAACAAAAAAAGACAACCCAGCATGCCCTGCAACTTCCTTTGTGTGGTAATGTACCAAATAAGAGTCAGGTAAACTGGGGAATGATAATTTATAAACAAGAAAAGTAATAGAGATTTTAACTTTTGGATTGCCTCATTAGCATCCTTATTACTTGTTTACCAGATAAAAATAAAGAATTGGTTTTTATTTTATGCCCGACAGTTACACTTTAAGAAGGCAAAATTGTACTTTGTTGTGTTTTTAGAGGGCTTATAGTTTACTTTAAGGACACTGTCTAATGGTTCTATATCACCATAACTTGCAAGACACCTGAAGGGAGAGATATATATTGATGCTGTCATATTTATTTACTTTTAAGCAATGCAGATTGCAGGGCTTTCCTGCTGATCACTTGCCTCTAATACTTTTACCCATAGACCCTGAACAATCATGCAGCAGATCAGATGTTTTTGACTGACTATCTGACTGGATTAGCTGCATTCTTGTTTGTGTTATGTGATCCAGATATTACTGCAGCCAAAGAGATCAGCAGGACGTCGGGCAATTGGTATTATTTAAAAGGAAAAAAGTATGGCAGCCTCCATTTCCCTCTCAGTTCAGGTGTTCTTAAATTGAGTATCCATATTGCTATCTTTGAAGCCTTTCATATACAGAATCATTCAGTCTTTACCTTACACTGGACAGGGGCAAACAGCCTGAAGCATCTGTATGCAAGATGGATTTATGAGTCTGTGTATTTAAATGAAACTATATTTATTATGAAAGGGATATGGAGGCTGCCATATTTATTTCCTTTCAAGCAATGCCAGTTGCCGATCTTTTTGGCTTCGCTGAGTGAGGCACAGAGACACAGGAACAGCTGATGAGTTATTTACACATCTGATGCCATATTTCTGCTTTCCATCATTCTGAACACATTTCCATCACAGGATTACAGCCAGTGAGGACTGTTTCTGTATGCGGGTTGTGCTGGACACAGTCCTCTATAGTAATTCCCACAGTGAAAACTGTTCTCTGTAAATGTCACATTTTCATCACATAAAAAATTAAAAGATGAAAAAAAGCCTTTGTATTGCTATTTGCTAGTTATTATTGAAAATATATGTGGCATTTAGAATTGTTGTCCTTTAACAAACGGCTTCCTTGCTGTAAATACACCTCTCTGACACTGCAGCTGTCCTTAGAAGGTTTTGGGGCTCCATATCAATAGAGTGCTTGTGGCCCCATGTAAAACCCACACAGGGGCCCCAAGCTCCTTAGTTATGCCACTGCATAGTTCCCTGTCTGGAAGTTATGGGTGATCCATTGTGAGGTATACAGCATTTAGTAGGGGTCTCCTAGCTTCCTCTTAGGCTACTACATAAAATATTGCCTACTAATCATGGCGTTTGTCAGCAAAACTTGACGCCCCCTTCATGTCTACACCCCATTTACCACTCCACATGGTTGGGTTATAGTACAAGTGTGCCCAGTTTGCACCATGACTCCCCCACATAACAATGCAGCCAACAATTATTTTCATCTCTGGGGAAAATTTTGTATGAGAAGGAGAAGCTGAATCACAGTTTTTTTTACACTAGGCACAATAGACGTGAGCCTAGAGGTGCCAGTGAGCTGGGAGGCGGTTGCCAGAGGTTTGCACTCACCCTCCTGGACCTTTAATGATGTCACCACCGCCCGGAGCATAGAGAGCTGGCCATCCACTGCTTTATGCTCTCTTGGTGGGCTGAGTACCACTGAAGAGCATAGAAAGTTGGATGGCTGAGCTAGAGGGGACTGCCCATTCATACTTTATGCTCTCTTGGTGGGCTGGTTACCACTGGGGGAGCACAGAAAGTTGGATGGCTGAGCTGGATAGGACTGCCCATTAACCACTTTATGCTCTCTTGGTGGGCTGGTTACCATTGGGGGAACATAGAGAGTTGGATGGCTGAGCTGGATAGGACTGCCCATGAACCACTTTATGCTCTCTTGGTGTGCTGGTTACCACTGGGAGAGCATAGAGAGCTGGAATGGCAGTCCCATCCAGCGCTTGATGCTCCAGTAATGGTGACATCAGGGTTGCCTCAGGGTGGTGAGCATGGGCATGTAAGGCAGGGAGAAGGGGAATGGGAGGTGATGACCAGGCCGGCCAGGGGTGGGTGCAGCCCGCTACTTGTATTGCTGTGTGGCATGCAAATACATGCTTCCATTGGGATTTACGGTTCTGCTGGAGGGCAGAGTTTAGGGCCTTAGAACCTCTGTGCCTATAGGCTTCTGAGATGTAAATCCAGCATTGCAAACACATGAACATTGAATCCCAATATGACACCTGGAAAAATGATTCTGAATATTATTTTGAATACTGATAAAGCTGCACATAAGTTGCTCTACAGCAGCACTTCACATAGGCTGTGCTCCTTGGTGAACAATAAATATTATATTACTATAAACTTTTGCATAAATATGTTCACACAAATACCAGAAAATACAAGAAAATATCCACCATTTGAGTTAGCTTATGAATTCAAGTTAAAAGTGCTAACATAACAAGTAAACCTCATGCATATAAGTAAACCTCATGCACCTTAATGATAAAGTGGGGATTCCTCTTGATTTGTCATAAAAAAACACAGTAAAAATAGCAACTATGATGAGACTGTGCATCTTGCCAAGCACTGCACCAGAGGAACCTGGCATCTTTATCAATGACTTGCCAACCGATGGGAAGTGCAGCAAAGTGTAAAGCAGCTGTTACATCATGCATTAAAAACAGGGCGCTGTTTGCTAACAAACAATTACTGCATTAATATCATTTCACACATTCACAAGCAGTTGACACTGCAGTACTTTATGCTGGGAACACACAATACGTTTTTTCCGCTCGATTCTACGCTTGATTCTCTGATCTTCTGCTCGTTTTTCTTATCTTTTATCCATTCACTTCTATGAGAAATCGAGCGGTAAAATGATCAAGCGGAATATTGGACATGATGGGATTTATCAATCGAACGCATCTATTCGAGCGGAGAAACGAAACGTGTGTTCCCAGCATTGCTGAGAACACTTAAAACTGTCACCGTCCCTCAGCGGAGCTCACAAATAGATGTCCCCATCACAGAGTCTGGGGCCAATTTCTGGGGTGAAGACAGTTAAGCTACTTGTGTGTGTTTGGAACATGAGAAAAAAAAAAAAGATGTTTGGTTCAGAAGGTTATCAAATGCAATGAATGAATTTGGAGAACTGACTCATGGCTTGATGGAGACTTTTGAACTGACCCCTTTATATTACCGTAGGTATAACTAGGGTTGAGGCAGAGGCTCAGGGAGCCCCAGTCTCTGGTGCAAATGTGCAACACTCACCCGGCCATATACGGGGGAGGGGGGCTACATAGTACTGGGGGGCACATCTGGCTATATATGTTGGGTCAGGGAGTTGGGCTACATAGTAATGGGGGCACATCTGGCCCTCTTTGCTGGGTTGGGGGGCTACCTAATACTGGGGGCACTTTTGGCTATCTGTGCTGGGTTGTGAGGGCTACTTAATACAGGGAGCTTATCTAGCTATCTATACTGGGTTGGGGGACTACCTAATACTGGGAACACATCTGCCTATCTATAATAGGGAGGGGAGCTACTGGGGGCACATCTGCTACCTGTACTGGGGAGTGGGCTTCCTAATACTGGGGGCAATCTGGGTAGCTATGCTGGGAAGTGTAGATAATAGGATAACAGAGGCGCCAATAGGATAAAAAACACTAAAAGAACTTAAAAACCCATCTTGGTAATAGAGGAGGCAGTGGTGGACTCACCCCCTCCAAGCAGAACACACAACTGTGGATTTTCAGTCAAAACAATTTTATTGGATACTCCAAATAAAGTGCAATGCGTTTCACGGGATACAAACCCACTTCATCAGGCAATAACAGATAGGAGTAAACAGCATCTGCCAGTATCATCAACACTGAGCGCCTCTGTGATGCTGGGAAGTGTGTGTGTGTGTATGCGTGTGAGTGCGTGTGTGTGTGTGTGTGTGTGTGGGGGGGGGGGGTTGGATGCTACCTAATTCTGGGGGCACATCTGGTCAGCTATATTGTGAAGGGGGGGGGGGTGCTACATAATACTGGAGACACATCTGGATACTTATACTGGGGAGGGGGCTCCATAATACTGGAAGCACAATTGGTCAGCTATACTGGGAAGGGGGGCTACTAAAAACTGGGGGCACGTCTGACTACCTATACTGGGGAGGGGCTCCCTACTACTGGAGGTTCATCTGGCGATACTGGGAAATGGGGTTACCCAGTGGGGGCACATCTGGCTACCTATACTGGGGAGGGGCTCCCTAATACTGGTGGTTCATCTGGCGATACTGGGAAATGGGGTTACCCAGTGGGGGCACAGATGGCTACCTATACTGAGGAGAGCACAATTCAGGAGGAGGGGACACACTTTGGAGTCTCTTCCTCTGGTGCTGGAAAACCTTGTCCCAGCACTGGGTGTAACTATGAGGTAGAGTTTTGGTGCCATAGCTCCCGCTGCTCCTTGTCTTGAGGCCCTATGCAATCACTACACTGTTGTTTGTAGCAAGAACCAATAGTGTATATCTTTTTAATCAGGCTAATAGTGCTGAAGATTCACAGACACAGACATTAAAAAAAAAATTCTGCTTTACTGGGTACAGAAAATGGTTGGTCAGTAAGGGCAGCTGTGCCTTTTGGGTGGGGCATGTAACGGACACTGCCAGCCCTGGCCCTACTTATCAAGGGGAAAACAACAGCAAAGATTTCAGACCAATTTGATTTCCCACCACCCTCTAACATTACTCTGCGGGTGCTGTCTGTGTTGTCTGCCACTGACTCCCCAGACACTGGAGGAGAGACGTCAGAATGAACTGCCAGTCATCTCACAACACAGTTATTTATATCGAGTCCTCTGAAAAGTAGATCTATGAGCCTGGCATCCTTCCAGACTTTATTTAACATCTGATCTGACTTTGTGATCTGAACTGTAAACACTTATTCTTTCCAATGCTCTTACAGTTATTACTACAAACTATTTTTCTTATTACTGTAAACTATCCTTCCCCAGCCTTCAAGCAATGTTAAACTAGCTTCGGCTGCAATGATCCTCAACCTATATAAATATTAGCTTTAAAGCTTCACTTTTTACATAACTACCAGTTTGATGCGTTTTTTATTTTTAACAAAACCGATGTAATTGAAGAGGAAATTGAGATGTTTCCTGTTACATTCTGTTATGAGACAACAATTCTGTCTTGCCTCTGAAATCGGCATTGTTCCCACATGTGAAAAGGCTGGCAAGCTCATTAGCATAGGAACAATACTGATAATCAAGGTAAATACAGATTGTAAAAGTGAATTATGAGAATCTGCTATCAAGGCTGTGGAAGGAGTGGAATCCTCTGACTATATCCACTGATCTACGGTGTTGTTATTCTCCTGTCATTTCCCTTCTCCTACCTGCTCCCTTACATACAGAATGTATACAATCCCAGGGAGTGCAGAACAATGACAGCCCAGAGCAGTGACAAGCACTTCAACTGAACACTCATCAGCTAAACTGGCCTTGTTTACAGATGTGTTAAAGGGGCCCATACACTGGTTGATTTCAGCCATCGATCAATTCTATAGAATCGTTCGATCAGAAATCAATTCTATCAAATTCCCCATTCGATCGATTTGCGGCCGATTTTAAACGTTTTCGATGGATTTGATTTACCGTATCTGACAGGATGGAAGCTCTAGGTCAATCTGCTGCTGGCAGCCGATCGACGGCTCATAGAGTTGGATTGGATCTAATGGTGCAATAATGCATTTAGATAGATTTCCAATAGACTTCATTCTGAAATCTATTGGAAATCTGTTCCTAGTGTGTGGCACACATCAGATAGATTCCTGTCAGATTTGACTTGACAGGTATCTGCCAGAAATCTATCTGATGGTCAAATCTGCTGCAAATCTATAAGTGTATGGCCACCTTAACTGAATTGTAGAGGAAGGGACTGATAAACTATAGGAGGCGCATCGATTTTACCCATCGATTCCCTGCAGATTCATTCGATTCAGATGGAGATCTATAGCTCAACATGCCCCATCAATCATAATTTGATAGATTTTTGCCAAAAAACAGTCAACATTATCGATTGAATAGAAAATGTGGATTGAACAGGGCCGTGGGAGCAGGGGCATCAGATTGATGGCCCATAGCATTGCCTTGAACAGTACAAAGCTTGGATTGATAGATTTTAAACTGATTCCATGCCGGAATCTATTGAAAATGTGCAGTGTGTGGAGGGATTCAATCAGTTTCAATCAGAGAGATTCTATGAGTATATGGCCACTGTAAATCCAAGTAGCCTCTTTGGCTGTTTTTTTCTGTTTAATCTGTCTTCTTTTAGGATTTTGCTGACTTCGGTTTATATCATAATATTTAAAGCAAACTTGTGAGATCCACAGGAAAAAAAGTCTGATACTTAAAGTGTACCAGAGACGAGCTGTTTAAACATTTTTTTACTTACCTGTGGCTTCCTCCAGCCCCATAAGAATAGATGCGTCCCTCGCCGTCCTCCTGCAACCCTCCTTTCAGCCGCAATCTTCTCAGTGATGTCAGCGGGAGGCCTTCTGCGCATGCGCATACCTTCTGTGCAAGCGCAGAAGACCCCGGCTGACGTCACTCAGTCACACTGGGCCTGACTGAGCCGAGTACCAGGGGTTATTGCGGCTGAACGGAGGATTGTGCAAGGACTGCGAGAGGACGGCGAGGGACGCATCCATGCTTATGGGACAGAAGGAAGCCCCAGGTAAAGAAAAAGATGGTTAACTACTTGCCGACCGCTCCACGCCGATTGGCGTGAATGCGGTGGCAGCCCCAGGACCGCTCCACGCTGATAAGAGTGAAAGGCTTTCAATGGGGCTAGCAGGAGATTGTGCACGCCGATGCGATCTCCGCTAGGAGACTGTTAGAAGGCGAAACATAGTCTATTAACATAGTATAGCGCTGCAATCTAAGGCAGCACTGTACTGGGGACAGCCATGTGACACGGCTGTCCCCCTGGGACACAGGAGAGCGATCAGCTCTCATAGGCTGAAGCCTATGACAGCCGTTCGCCATGATTGGCTGGCTGGTATTTAAGAAAATAAATAAATAAATAGTACAATTTATTTAAAAAAAAAAGAACATAAATATTTATTTTAAAAAATAAACACTAGGGGAGCGATCAGACCCTACCAACAGAGAGCTCTGTTAGTGTGGAGAAAAGGGGGGGGGGGGGGGGGGGGGAATCACTTGTGTGCTGAGTTGTGCGGCCCTGAAGTGAGCCTTTAAAGCTGCGGTGGCCCAATTTATTAAGAAAAATGGCCTGGTCTTTAGGGGGGGGTTAACATCTAAAGTGGTTAAACAGCTCGTCTCTGGGTCACTTTAACTCATTAGAGGGAAGGCACTGGATCCTCCTGATGCTTCCCAGGTCCTCCCCAATCTAGC
The DNA here is from genome assembly GCF_040937935.1 of Hyperolius riggenbachi. Taxonomy (NCBI): domain Eukaryota; kingdom Metazoa; phylum Chordata; class Amphibia; order Anura; family Hyperoliidae; genus Hyperolius; species Hyperolius riggenbachi. The sequence continues at coordinate 135,203,778 of NC_090649.1, forward strand.
GCCGGACCCTCTGGAAGTTTACGGCCATGTTCCATTGAGGATGACCTCGCACCTGAGGAGTAGCTTGGAGCTGCTTGGGTTCGGCAGAAAAAGTCAAGCCCAAGTGGCTCTGTGCTAATGGCCAGATGCAAGGCATCCTGCACCTGCGCAGTGTGGTCACCCACAGGAACCCAGCCTAGTTAATTGTATGATTGGCACTGTACATACACATGCCCATCTCATCATGCTACACATCAACTCAGGTACATTTTAAGTCATACCTCTTAACTATTTTTAAAAAAAGAAAGAGGGATCACCTTTAAGACACACCCCTGTCTCACCTCTGACCACGCCCCCACCACATCCCTAGTTTGAAGTTGTTTTTTTAAAACATCAATTTAGGGTTGGGAATATTGATTACAGTCAAGCAAACACATTTTTTCAGTAGAAAAATACATATATATATTTTGGTCTGTACATCAGTCCTGAAAGATGGACAAATGAGGAAGAAAGAGAGACAGGGATTTGACCAAGGCTGGGCTTCTCAGCATGCGCTGCACAGCACCTAACTTTTGTACAGCTATAGCAGCATTGTTATAGTCCGCAGCCTGCGCACAGGTAATTACTTCTCCCTCTGAGTTGCTATGACTCGGAGGGGGAATAGTAATTACCGCTGCCTGGAATTTCAACGGCAGCCAAATGATGGCTCACCCTGCGCCAAAGTGACCGGGCTGCAAAACCAAATGTACGCAGATTCGATTCCTAACGATTCCAAAAAAGGGACAGTTGGGATTTATGTTTAAAGGACACCCGAGGTGAAAATAAACGAATGAAATAAACAATTGTATCTATCCTCCTTCCCCTAAAAATGACTTTTTAAGATATTCCACAGTTGTATTTTATGTTTAAATCTACTTTTTAAGTTTTAACTGTTTTGTTTTTGCTCAATGCCACATTCATTGAAGTATGCCAGAGCTAAAATCTATGAACTATTTTTTTTATCTCTTTCCTAATCTCAGAAGCCATTTTCTGCTAGGAAAGTGTTTTATAGTTGGAATTTCTTATCAGTGAGGGTCACACTGTAGTCACTTTCTGTATGAGTCAGGACTGATGCTGGGAATACACCATAAGTTTTTTCAGCAGATAGATGGTTCGATAGATAATTTTTGACATTTCCGATTTTTTTTTCTATTGTTTTTCTGATCGATTTCTCATAGAAATAATTGGAAATTGATAAGAAAAGATAAGAAAATCGATTGGAAATAAGATCGGACAGTAAATCGACTGAAAAATATCATCATGTATTCCCAGCATGAGTCAGCCACTTACATACCTGATTTAATGATTTCAGGCAGAGAAAGAAAAAAAGGAACACAGCATAGTTATTTGTGTGCTAGGCACTGTACATACACATGTCTATCTCATCATGTCACCTCGGGTATCTTTTAAAGGGACTCCGAGCACCTCTCAGGGGCATGCCTTTAAGACTCCGACCAGTACTGCAAAGTATTTAAAGATGCATGCCTTTCTGTAGCGTGTGCTCTCCTCTTTCATTTGATGCCTGAGTCGCTGTTCTACACCAAATAGTTTTCGGTCGATTTCAATTTAGAAATCGCGGCTGCCATCTTGGCTATGTTTTAACTTCCGGGTCACCCCTGTCTTCTCTGTTAGAGAAGTGCATCACTGAATGAAGCAGGAAGAGGAAGTGACACGCATGGCCATTGCAAGAGGCTCCTCCAGAGGGGCCATAGCACGACTTTGTTGGAAGTCATCTGTCTTAAAGGGAACCTAAACTGAGAGGGATATGGATGTTTCCTTCTAAACAATACCAGTTGCCTGGCAGTCCTGCTGATCTTTGGCTGCAATAGTGGCTGGATCACAGACCTGAAACAAGCGTGCAGCTAATCCAGTCTGACTTCAGTCAGAGCACCTGATCTGCATGCTTGTTCAGGGGCTGTGGCTAAAAGTATTATAGAGACACAGGATCAGCAGGAGAGTCAGGCAACTATTATTATTTTAAAAGGAAAAATCCATATCCTTCTCAGTTTAGGTTCCCTTTAAAGGCATGCCCATGAGAGGTGCTCAGAGTCCCTTTAAATGCTTGGTGATTGCTTGGAGTAAGAGCATTAAGGTGGCCATACACTTATAGATTTGCAGCAGATTTGACCATCATCTGATGTGTGCCACACACTAGGAAGATTTCCAATAGATTTCAGAATGAAACCTATTGGAAAACGATCTAAATGCATTATTGGACTGTTAGATCCAATGCAACTCTATGGGCCATCGATCTGCTGCCAGCAGCAGATCGACCTAGATTTTCCATGCTGTAATGGTGGCCACTAATGATCCAATCTTTTTCATCCAATCTTACCAAATCTATGTAGTAGAAGAGTAAACTGATGGAATATATTAATTGGATACTATAGGCAGTTCCCTTATATTAGATAGAAATGGTAAGATTGGTTGAAAAAGATTGGATCATTAGTGGCCACCATTAGATAGATCAAATCGATCAAATGGAGAATTTGATAGAATCGATTTTTGATCAATCGATCAATTCTATAGAATGGCTGAAATCGACCAGTGTATGGGCCCCTATATTGACAATAGTTAACACTCACCCAGCACTGATGAAACTGGTTTCTGGGACTGTGTTCTGCTTTCCTGTGAGAGTGATTAGGATTATGCAGGATGAGCTCTGTAGGGTGTGTTGGGATAAGCAGTGTTGTTGATAAATGTCACAAGTAGATGGGCCTGCTGGAGGGAGTGATCATTTTACTTTACAATGAGTAATAATACTAATGTTTCAGTTCCCTCAAGGATCATAGTGTATTTGGGTTCCTCTTCTAGTCCCCAAGTATTTTCAAGGAAGCCATAAATCACCTACACCAGGACAGCTTGCCATCTGCTTGAGATAAGTTGAAAGCTTGTTAAATTAGCAATCAATAAATCAGTATAGTAATGTAGCTGCATGCTGCAACTATCTGAGTAGAATTTCCAGTGACAACTTGGGACCTGACCCACAATGAGCAGTGTAACGGATTACTCACTACTTACTATCTGCAAGGCAAACTCCGCTGACCTAGAAAACCTTCATCATTTACATTTTTTACTGATCTACATCGCTATTTTCAGGCTGCTAAGCACATTTCAATATATGTAGGTAAATGACGTGACCGGTTGCTAAAAGATGACGTTACTGGTTTGGTTGCCAGTGAAGGCAGCCACATACTTATAGATTTTCCTGTTCGATTACTGGCAGATTCGATTAGCATGATTGAATCTATGCTCTAACATGTTATGCTAGGTACACACCATACAATTTTGTGTCAAATAGATGGTTCGATAGATAAATTCCCACATGTTTCGATCTTATTTTCAATCGTTTTTCTGATCGATTTCTCATAGAAGTGAATGGAAATGGATAAGAAAAGATAACAGAATCAAATCGGAAATCGATCGGATGGAAAATTGACCTAAAAAATGCATCGTGTGTACCCAGCATTAGATCTTCTGTTCTTGATTGAACTGTATACTTGATTGATTTTTACCAAAAATCGATGGAAATAATTGATCAGCCAGGCCCATTGATTAGAGATGGGGCAGGAGGGATGGTAGATTGATGGTCCATAGTGTTACACTGCACTGAACTGTGGTTCAATCGATTTTCAGTAGATTCTATGCTGAATTCTATTGCACATCTATGTGCAGTATGTAGGAGGAATCAATCCCATTGGACAACAATGTACTAGTGCATGATTACCATAAAGTAAACCAGAGACCTCATTAGCTAAAGATCTTATACAATTACCTCCTCACATTCACGTGTACAAGACTTCTCACATGCCTCACCCCTCTTCTGGAATGCCCTTCCACAACACATCCGCCACTCTCCCACCTTTGAAATCTTTAAACGTTCCCTCAAAACCCACCTTTTCCGACAAGCATATTCTCAAGCTTAGGCCATGCACCCACTAAATAACCTAATTACGCACTGCCTGTACATATACTGTATACTTCCCCACCTCTTGTTTCCACCCCATTCCTTTAGATTGTAAGCTCGCAAGGGCAGGGCTCTCACCCTTTTGTGTCATGGAATGTTATTAATTTAATTGCTTGCACTCTGTTAGACATTTATACATTTTAGTCATCATGTTAAATCAAATTGTAATCAGCAGTTCTGTATTTTGTATCAGTGTTCATATTCGATGTATATCATTGTCTGTATCATTATGTTTCCCTTGTTTGTTTTCTTACATTGTACAGCGCCACGGAATATGTTGGCGCTTTATAAATAAATAAATAATAATAATAATAATAATTTGATACTTACCTGGAACTTCCTCCAGCCCCATAAACATGTCTGAGTCCGTCCGCGTCCTACCGCAGTCTGCTGTTCCGCAGCAATCAGCCCCAGTAACTGGCTCAGTCATGTCCAGTCTGGGTCTTCTGCGCAGGCGCGGACCCCCCACGCATGCGCAGTAGACCCGGACTGACACAACTGAGCCAATTACCCAGGCTGATCGCCGCTGAACGGCAGACCGCGGTAGGACAGCAAGGGACCCAGGTAAGAATCAAATCTTTAGTTAATGAGGTCTCTGGTTTTCTTTAAAGGAAACCCGAGACCGGATAATTGGGTATATTTATACTCACCTGAGGTTTCCTTCAGCCCCATGAGGCGCGGGGGCTCCCTCACCATCCTCTCTGACCACTTCGATATGCCCCCCGGTAATCTGTCCGGCTGCGATCTTCTGCGCATGTGCAGCCTGGCAGGTGCAGTACTCTCCTGGGCATGGAAGCACAGCAGGGGCCCGTGTGACTGGGCTGTGCATGCACAGAAGTGCACGATTGGCCACGGCTGGCCAGATTACCAGGAGGGATTTCAAATGAACAGAGCGGCTGAAGAGGACAGCGAGAGATCCCACGCACCTCATGGGGCTGGAGGAAGCCCCAGGTAATTATAAATACCCCTATTATAGACATCTCAGGTATACTTTAAGATTCCATTATATACCCAGTTTGCAAGCACATGAGCGCCAATAAAGTGCTGGATCGGGTGCATAGCAGTAGTGGCGTGCAATTTTGGGACGATCGACGAACGCGACAAAACCCCTGGCGCTATTCCTCCTTATGTTAAGTGTCCCCTCAGTGTCCCGTACATGTTATACATTACCTGTCCGTGGCCTCCGCTTGTTCTCCTCTGCTCCGTGCGCATTCCGCTCTACGTACATGCGCGCCCCGCATGGTTTCCTAGTAAGGGCATGCAAATGACATCAGACGTCATACATGCGGCCACGTTACTTGGCAACCTGGTGGTGTGCGTGTATGAAGGAATAAAGTGCGCTCGGAGCCAGCGGGGACAAGCAGAGGTTGCGGACAGGTAATGTATAGCTTGCGTGGGGCACTGGAAGGACATTAGGGGGACAGTGTCTGGCAGGCGAGGCGGTGGATGCGGCCTCACAAGGCCGATTCCGGTTCGATTTCAGAATTAAATTGATCGGGAATCGGCCTGTAGTGTATGGGCAGCTGACAGATTTCTCTCTTATCAAATTCGATTAGAGAGAGATTTGTCTCTTGGTCAAATCTGCCCATCATCGCTACATGTATGGCTTCCTTAAGATTTCCCGTCAGCCGAAGATCTATTGGGGAACACCTGTACACACGTTACATTGTCAGGCAAAGAGACAATGGAATTCTAACTTGCTTACATGAGTATGAGACTATTTGTAGGGAGAGAAGGTGACAAATCAACCTCTTATTTAAAGCGGACCCAAACCAAACATTTTTTTAATTCAAAATATTTAGTTGCACCACTCTGACACATACAAAGATAAATAAACACTCCTTCAAGCCTATGAGCATTTCAGTGCATGCTTTTCACACTTCTCTTTTCATAACTAGGGTTACACAGGTGGCAGCCATTAGCAATTCCTCCTTTGCTGGACACCATTTACTCCACCAGTTTGCCGGATTCTGTCCCGATATGAAAGGAAGGGGAGGGGTTCCTCCAATAAATGTAAAATATTTTATACTAGCTGGTCGCCCGGCGTTCCCCGGGTATGTAATTGGCTAGTGTTAGCTCTGTCCACTTTTTCTAATCCTAACACAAAAGTTTGCTTTCTTAAAACAGAAAGAATTTGCGATAATTCAGGTTGGAGTGAGCTTGAGATGTCTCCCAGGGAATCACTGCTGAATATATGCAAATTAACCATTGTACCCTTAGAAGCTAAACACACCTCCAGAACCACTGGAACCATTGTAGTCCCTTACACACTCCAATGAGTTCTGGGTCACCATGAGCTTGCTGGTTAGTCTAATCCTAATACTCAATGATGACCTAGTTTGTGAGCTTTGCGGTCTTTGGCATCAATAATTGGTATTGAAATGAAATAAATCTAATTGGCTGTTGCTCCGCTCCTTTGAAAATCAATAGGTGCATTTTGATTAATTTTTGTAGGCCCCACCCACTTTTCTGAATATTAATCCCAGTCACCCAGTGACCAACTGTGCAAAGTTTAAGAACCCTGCCATTGACAGACAGTGTAAGAATGGCTGCAGTTTACATTCTGGCAGTTAAATTTGTATTTTTCTCCACCCACTGATGTCCTAATGTTTCCTGGGTATGTATTTGGCTGCTGTTGGCTGTGGCCACATTTTCTAACCCTAACACACAATTGTCAATAGTCAATGACCAAGTTTGTGAGATTTGTGGTCTTTGGCATGAATAATTTTCATTGAAATGAAACACATCTGATTCGCTGTTTGTGGCCCCACCCCTTTTCTAAATATTTAACCCCAGTCACCCAATGATCAACTGTACCAGGTTTGAGGCTTGTGCCATTAACAGTGCAAAAAATGTCAGCAATTAAATATTTGCCTTGAAAATCAATAGGTGAATTGTGATTGGTTTTTGTAGGCTCCACCCACTTTTCTGAATATTAATTCCAGTCACCCAGTGACCAACTGTGCACAGTTTTAGAACCCTACAATTAATAGTGTTAAGGTGCCCATACACTCGTCAGATTGGCAGCAGATAGATAAGAAATGCATCTGATGATCTATCTGATGCGTTTTTAGAACATTTTTTACCAGGATAGAATTTCAATAGATTTCAGTTTGAAATCTATTGAAATTCGATCTGATGGTATTTTTTTGCCATCAGATTTCCATTAAGGCCAATGCAAACTGATAAGCAATCTCATCAGATCGACCTAAATTTTCCACCCAGCCAGTTCGATGGAAATCAATCAAAATCGATCGAAATCGGCCATTGATCGGTCGATTGGCCAACCGATTTGCAAACGATCAATCGATCGATCGATCGGGATCGATTGGTCGGCCAGAAAATCGGCTGAGTGTATGGGACCCTTAAGAATGGCTGCAGTTTACATTTTCCCAGTGAAATTTGTGTTTGTCTCCGCCCACTGAAGACTCGGCATTGCCCAGGTATGTATTTGGCTGGTGCTGGCTCCGCCCACTTTTTCTAACCCTAACACAAAATTACTTAATGACCAAGTTTGTGAGCTTTGCGGTCTTTGGCATCAATAATTTGCATTGAAATAAAATAAATCTAATTGGCTGTGGCTCCACCCCTTTTCTGAATTTGAACCCCAATCACCCAATGGCCAACTGTACCAGGTACAGGTGATTAACAGTGCAAAAATGGCACCAATTAAATATTCCCCTTAAAGATTAATAGGAGGATTTTGATTGGCTTTTGTAGGCTCCACCCACTTTTATGAATATTAATCTCAGTCACCCAGTGACCAACTGTGCAAAGTTTGAGAACCCTACCATTAATAGTGTAAGAATTGCTGCAGTTTACATTTTCTCAGTGAAATTTGTATTTGTCTCCGCTTACTGATGACCCAGCATTGCCCGATTATGTATTTGGCTGGTGTTGGATGCGCCCACTTTTCCTAAACCTAACACACAATTACTCAATTACTCAATGACCAAGTTTGTGAGCTTTGCGGTCTTTGGCATCAATAACCTGCATTAAAATGAAATAAATCAGATTGGCTGTTTGGAGCTCCACCCCCTTATATAAATTTAAACCCCAGTCACGCAATGATCAACTGTAACAGGTTTGAGGCTTGTGCCATTAACAGTGCAAGAATGGCAGCAATGAAATATTCCCCTGAAAAATCAATAGGTAATTTTTGTTTGTTTTTTGTAGGCTCCACCCACTTTTCTGAATATTAACCCCACTCACCCAGTAACCAACTGTGCAAAGTTTGAGAACCCTACCATTAACAGTGTAAGAATGGCTGCTGTTTACATTTTCCCAGTAAAATTTGTATTTGTCTCCGCCCACTCATGACCCTGCGTTGCCCACTTATGTATTTGGCTGGTGTTCGCTGTGCCCACTTTCCTAACCCTAACACACAATTAATCAATTACTCAATTACCAAGTTTGTGAGCTTTGCAGTGTTTGGCAACAATCATTTGCATTGGAATGAAGCAAATCTGATTGGCTATTTGTGGCTCCACCACCTTTCTGAAATTGAACCCCAGTCACCCAATGATCAACTATACCAGGTTTGAGGCTTGTGCCATTAACAGTGCAAGAATGGCAGAAATGTAGATATTCCCCTTGAAAATCAATAGGTGAATTTTGATTGTCTTTTATTGGCTCCACCCACTTTTCTGAATAATAATCCTAGTCACCCAATGACCAACTGTGCAAAGTTTGAGAACCCTATCATTAACAGTGTAAGAAAAACAAAAGTTTGCTTTCTTAAAACAGAAAGAATTTGCAATAATTCAGGTTGGAGTGCGCTTGAGATGTCTCCCAGTACATCACTGCTGAATATATGTAAATGAACCATTGTTACCCTTAGAAGCTAAACACACCTCCAGAACCGCTGGAATGCAATGATGTGTCAGCTTGTTAATTTGTACAGAGCCATAATAATCCAACATGCATACAGACTGTTTTGGATTGTTTAATCCTCATCAGTGCATGGCATAGATTAATTTGGCTTGTAACACCGAGAGGTACAGACTAACCAGCAAGCTCATGGTGACCCAGAACTCATTGGAGTGTGTAAGGGACTACAATGGTCCTAAAAGCCCCCTTACTAAGATGTTAAGAAAAGCAAAAGTTTACTTTCTTAAAACAGAAAGAATTTGCGATAATTCAGGTTGGAGTGAGCTTGAGATGTCTCCCAGAGCATCACTGCTGAATATATGCAAATTAACCATTGTACCCTTAGAAGCTAAACACACCTCCAGTGTAACAGTGTAAGAATGGCTGCAGTTTACATTTTCCAGTGAAATTTTTATGTGTCTCTTTTTGGTTATGGGAATAAAAAGTATCCTATACTTTATTCCAGGTAGTGTACTATATGTGTGCCAAATTTCATTCAAATCCGTTCAGCCGTTTTTGCGTGATCGAGTAACAAACATCCAAACATCCAAACTTTCCCATTTATTATATTAGTAGGATTTGTCATCATGCAGCTGAAAAAAGGCTGCTATTTATTATTATAATTTAGAAAATAGATTTTATTTCTGAAATCTTGTATTTTTAGTTTGGGTCCACTTTAAGTTCAGCCAAGTTCAGTATACATGAACGTGTAAGATAAAATAAATAACACTGTATGTGTTTGAGAAATGTAACAATGAATTAGCAAAGGATGAGAAAAATCTCCACTGGGAAGTAGGAAAACCTTTTCAAGAGTATTTTGTCATAATTAATGAACAAAAGAACCATCCTCCCCTTCCCAGCAAGGTAACACTTGAGTGACAATGCAGTGCCACTACCTCCTGCTGAGTGATGTGAGCTGTGAAATCACCTACATGCCTCCCCTAGCTTCCTCCTGTAAATGTGTGTACACCTCCAGCTAGAAACTCACTAGTGACAGAGGTGTGAGTGTGCTCACTGCTGGTCTGCATTGGGCTGAATATAGAAATGTACTTATTACACCTCCCCAGCTGGGCTAATTGTAACAATTCAAACAATGACTAAAAGAAGTATATTCCAAAGGGGAAACCCGAGGACTGGATAATATTTTATGGAATGTTTAAGTGTTTCTTGATAGATGATTGCAGCCGCTCAAGGACCCCATGGGATGCATCTGTTTTGTGAAGGCCTCTCCACCCTTTTAATCTCTTTGGGAAAAGTTAAAATCCCTTTGTTGCTAGAGGGTTGAGCAAATATGTACAATGCCATTCATCATTGTGGAAAGTCAACATTAGTCCTCCTGGTGGTGGGGGGTGCACCATGCTGGGCCGTCAGTGACAAGACCACTGTGGTCTGTGAAATCCCTTGTTCTGCTGTACCTGATAATTATACTGGGCTTATGGGAGCACCTCTGAGAACCATAATAACTTTCATTTGGGATTAATGTGCTGGCCTCTGTAGTAAAGAGGGAGTGATTAGCAGGACTAGATTTCTTCAAAGGTCCATGCCCCAAGCAGAATGTCTCATATGGGGTAAGCCTGTGATTAGGAGAAAGGGGCTGCTGCACATGGATGAGGAGTACAAATTATACAGTAAGGCTGCTTATGAGAGTGCTGGAAATGGAGGAGGGGTGTTGCTGCAAATAGGGATCTGATATAGGAATTTAAAGGGAACCTGAACTGAGTAAAAATATTTAAAATAAACATGATTTACCTGCATATGAATATTACATACCGTCAGTTCCTCTCACAAGCTCACCATTTTCTTCTTACAGTGATCCCTTCCAGTTTTGACAACATTTTGTCAGAACTAAAATATACCAGTTGCTGTCAGTTATATATCAGCTGCTGTCAGTTACACCTGAATGTGCAAGGTAATGTCCATGTTTCGCTATGGCTCAAGTGGGCGATATTACAGTTTAATAGTGTGCTGACCAGCAGTGGTGCTCTCACGAATGGTCGTGATCACGGGTACGCGTGATTCACGGCCATTTTTCCGCATCACGAAGGCCGTGACCCGGATGCCGTGATCGGCATGGATCACGACATCGCGTCAAATCCGGATCACGGCATGCGTACAAAAAGACGGGTCACGACCCGTAATCACGGCCTTGATGCGGCCGTGATAGAGGGGAGGCTACATGCGGATTTTTATGTCCGCATGGCCTACTGATACGCATGCGCATGCACAGTTAGTGAGTATGGGTACCCACTGTTACGCATTGATCAATATGACACATACATACATGCGGATTTTATATCCGCATGGCTTACTGATACAGATGCGCATGCGCAGTTAGTGAGTCGCATGGCCTATTGCTATGCATGCGCATGCGCAATCTCAGGTTTTTAACACGTACATTTCTACGCATGGCGATACGCATTAAACATTATGGGTTACGACTGACCACGACACGACTTTGCGGATTTTACAATACTGATCATGGGTAAAGAAGGGTCGAGCCGGTTGCGGAAAAAAATACGGGACCCGATCACGGGTTGATACGGATGCAATTGATCACAGTGGACAAACAGGATGCAGGAGAGGAGAAAGAGATTGATGAGTAGACTACATGGGAGGTAAGTATGACTTGTGTATGTTTATTTTGACTTTTAATTTTCAGTTCAGGTTCTAAATTTGCACTTTATGACACTTACTGCACTTTATGTATCCCCCAAAGGTTCTCCGTGATGTATTGACCATGTGGTATATATTGATATAATTTATTTGCCCTACTTCCTTGATTGTTGTTTTTAAAGCGGAATATAACCCTGCATTTCAACTTTGCTCTAAAACATTATTTACAGCATATTATATGCAAAACGCATTTTTTTTTTACTAGACCAGCATTGGAAGGGTTAAACACAGAGGTTTAAAGTTCCGTGGAGAGATATGCAGAAGTTCAGATTGTTACATTCTATTTAGTTAAATGTATCTATTGAGAAATGTTACACACTCTTTGGCTGTCCTCCAGCTCCTTCTCACAGAGAGAGTGAGTCACATGCCACACTTAGATACATTTATGTAAACAAAATGTATCTATGTCAGCTTCGGATGTGTCTGCAGAAATCTCCAGGAACTTTAAAGCCCTGTGTAACCCTTCCAATGCTGATCTAGTAAAAAAAAAATGCTGGTTGCATATAATATACTGTAAATAATGTCTTAGAGCAAAGTTGAAATGCTTGGTTATATTCCGCTTTAATGGTTATTATGATTGTTAGAAATCTGATCTAGTACTGTCCCAAGTGTTGATGCACACTATTCAAATGATAATAAACATTTTTACTGGATTGGGGCTTAGCAAATAGTCCACCAGGCTAGCAGTGTGTAAGTAGTGGAGTAACAACACACTCGCCACCATATTTCCTGTCTTGTTCTCTCTACACGTTTAGTCCTGCCTTCCCCCCACCTCCAGTCATGTCTCTGATACAGTTCCTGCAGCAGTCTTCAGTTCCTTAGCCCATACATCCAAACATTATTCCCTATTACACCTGAAGTCTTCTCCCCACCTACATTCATACTCCACCTCCAGCCATGCTCCTACCTCACTTCCATTCTCCACACCTTCAGTCATGTCCCTGCCACACTTCTAGTCATGCTCCTGGACAACACCAGTCATGTCCCCTACACACCGCTAATCACATCCCTGCTCATCTCCAGCCATAGCCCCACCCCCTCTAGTCACGTCCCCAAGACATACCGGGTCATGTCCCTACCCCACTTGCAACTTGCAACGTGCACTTGCCTCAATTCAAGTCATGTCCCCAAGACTTCTCCAGTTATATCCCTGCCCACTACCAGTTATGTCCCTTCCCAGTCACGCCTCTGCCACGCCTCTATTCATGTCTTCATTTTAATTCTAATCATGTTTCTACCAATCCTGTGGTCCTACTCCATCCACACCCCAGTTATGCCTCCATCCCACCTCTAGTCATGTCCTGTCATGTGCTGAATCATCTTCCTTCTACACCTCTAGTTACGTCTCCATCCCACCTCTAGTCATGTCCCTGTCATGTGCTGGATCATCTTCCCTCTACACCTCTAGTCATGTCTCCATCCCACCTCTAGTCATGTCCCTGTCATGTGCTGGATCATCTTCCCTCTACACCTCTAGTCACGCCTCCATCCTGTCATATGCTCACTCATCTTCCCTCCACATCTCTAGTCACGCCTCCATGGCCGCCGCCTGGCAGCCTCTATGGCTCTCTGATGACAGACATACTTTACGAAGGTACTATTGTACTTGTATGTATGGCGAGCACTACCCATTAGTCCACCACACTACAGTTGTATTCAGTGGCGTAGCTAAGGAGCAGTGGGCCCCGATGCAAGCTTTACAATGGGCCCCCCCAAGCACTCTATACATAACAATTGATACGGTGCACCAAATCCTGCCAATGGCAACTACAGTGTCTGAGGTGCAAGAAGGGAATGGGGAACAGCTTGTTAATGATTACCACTATTCAAAGTAACTATAGAAGTGATCATTATGAGCACAGGACCAATAGCGAGCTAATACTGTAGTTGAGGGAGGGCCCTTCGGGCCCCAATGCGGTGGCTACCTCTGCAACCCCTATTGCTGTGCCCCTGGTTGTATTGCCTAATGCCCGGGTACACATCATACAATCTCCATTCAGGTTTCTGATTGGTTTTCTGATAAATTTTCCAATAATTTCTGTACAAAATTAATCAGAAATTGATTGGGCCTGTCTGAAATTATGGATTTGACCCATCTATCTGACAGGAAATTGCATGGTGTGTACTAGGCTTTATAATTCAACAGTAGAAATCTTCCAGCAGCAGGAACATTGGCTTGGTTCACTCATAAAACTGCAGACCATCAGAGCGAACACTATACTGTCCAGTGTCCACTACCGCTGGCCACACATGATGCAGAAGTAAGTGGGAATGGGGTCTTAGGCCAGGGTCACACTTAGCAGACTCACATGCGTTTTCCATTATGTGCTATGGGGAAAGCAAATGCAATTCTGCTAAGTGTGACTCTGCCTTATGGTCCGTAAGTTCAAAGTTAAACTGACAGGACAGGGCTGGACTGGAAATGTGCAGATTTATGTGTGAACCAAGCAGAGCCAAATCATCCACATGGCAATCCTAGGCAGCTGCCTAGGGCCTGGAAAGAGTCTAGGGTGGATGCTAGCCCCCACCAAATCTAACTAAAAAAGACAGGTGATCATCAGGTGTGGACAAATACTGCTATCTTGCTTAGGGCCCCATTTTATCTAAATCCTTTTCTGGAACCGAGCCTAATTCAAGAACAGCCAACTTCTAAAACTGCCCATTCTGGTGTGTGGTGGAAACAATCATATAACAACAACAAATTAAATGTGTGCTTTCTATAACAAATGTATCTGTAAGCTCACCTGAAACAGACTGTCAATATCCTTCATGTTCTCCAGACCCCGGATTCTGCTTCCTTTAATATGGTCACATGTGACAGGGATAATCAGAAGCCTCGCAGAGCTAAAATGAGAAATAGTAACATTATCAGCGGTGAAATATTCTCTACCTGCTGCACAGACCAGGCAAATTGTAAGTGACAGCCAAGCACATGCTTCCTATCTGCAGCCTGTCACTAATGTTAACCGTATGCTAGTTGCTCCAATAAATAAAATGAAATAGACATCAACATGTCTTGTCATTCCATTCCCTGAAAGATATATCTGTACTATGGCCAAATCTGTGCTTCCTTCTATATGATAATGTCATGCCTTGCACACAGATTATTTATGACTCCTCTCTCTGCATTTGTTACCTTGCCATCCACCCAGGCATTGTTCACTGAACTTCTCGTCCTGGATCAATAAAGTTAAAAAAAAAGATGCGGATGAGACAACTGATAATTCATGTGTACAATATAAATAAAGCCACAAGCAAGATTCACATAACAGTGTTTATCTCTTTACCCATCAATACTCAGCTTTCCAATCAAGCAGTACAGAGAACTAGCAGGGCTGCACCATTATCAATTTTGATTTCTGCTAAATCTTGCCTGAAAACGAAGGCTGCAGTGTTCTATATCAATTGCTGCTGTTCATCTGATTTTTGATGGAGAAGTAATTCACTGCATAACTGAGTTGCTATTGATCCATGTATAGCCACCTAAAGCATTCCCTGCAAACATTCCCACAAAAGAATGTTTAATGTGGACCTGAACTTTCTCTCTGCTCTAAAAGAAAAGCAATAGCATATTATAAGGGCTTGTTCACACTATGGGGTTGATTTACTAAACCTTGCTATGACATATATCACACCTTATCAAAGATATCACACCTTATCAAAGTTAACACGCCTTATCAGAGTAGCATGGCGAGCGCTACGAACGTATGCCTGCTAATTGGCAATGGCACTCGTCCTGCCCTGAGCCCCGCGGGTTCGTAGCGCTCGCTATGCTACTCTGATAGGGCGTGTTAAGTTTGATAAGGTTTGATATCTTTGATTAGGTGTGCTATTTGTCATAGCACAGTTTAGTGAATCAACCCCTATGAGCGCTTTGAGCTTTTTTTAAGCACTAGAGTTTGTTTTTTTAAGCGCTTTAAAAGCGCTTGTGTAATCAATTACAATGTGAGTGTTTTCACATGACATTTCCAATCGCAAATGCAGGTCCTGCACCATTTTCTGAGCGTTTGTGCTTCAATGGAAGGTATATGAAGGTATATTAGAAGTGCTTAGAAAAGCGATTTGGTGAGCACTTTTCATTATAAAATTACATTAAAGATATTCAGTTCCAGGTCAAAGAGTTCACTTCCTGATTGTGTGCAGACAGAAAAGCCAAAATTGCAAAAGTGCCTACAAAAATCGCAAATTGCTCAAAATACGACTGTACAATCGCTTCAAAAAGCACTCACAAAGGTGCTCAGCACTTGCGATTGCAATTAATAATGTGAACTAAGCCTTAAAGAAAAATATTTCTTTATTACAGCTGATAGAAATCCTGCAATAAATCTGCAGTGTGTCTGCTTCCTGCTTCCATGTAAACAGACATAGGGTTAACATCCTGTGTTTACAAGTTAGCTGCTCTGCCAAGGCAGCCAGCTGACACAACCGAGAGAGCAAATTACAACTTGTGCTTAGTCACATTTGGGGCTCCTGTACACACGCAAGTTTCTCTTGCATGTGTAGTCATTATTGGCAGCCCTTCACTTGTGTATGTAGCTTGTGAAACAGACCATGTAAACCTGCTGCATGATGCACAGATTTTCAAAAATAGACACGCCACCTTTCAAAGCATATTATGAACAGTGTTGGTGTTTGAATCCGGGTTTCTTAATTTAGGAACCCGGATTACGCCACGGACCACACTTCAGTACCCCAGCTAGTGGACAGGGTCACGGGGTTGCTGGATTGTTGGACTCTGCTGAGCTACATGAACTAGCCTATGGGAAAGTGTAGGAGGAGCATAGAAAGCCTCCTGCTGTGGGGGAATACAATAACAATTATTATTATTATTATTATTATTTATTGTATTTATAAAGCGCCAACATCTTACACAGCGCTGCACAATAGATAAATGGGTTAACATACAGGTAGAACATACGGAAACTCACAACAAAACAAGATCATGCAAATGATTTGATAACAATACAGTGTCATAGGTCAAAATAGAGACTGTTCGAGTCTACAAGAGGGGTGGTTGCGAGTAAGATTGCATAATCAAGCTGGATACGTTAGGGAGGAGGGCCCTGCCGGAGGCTTACAATCTAAAGGGTGGGGTGGAGACAATAGGTGCGTCTTTTGAGAGGGGGTCTAACAGAACATATTATGGTGCTGGTGTAGGGGGGTATGCGAGCGTGAAGAGGTGAGTCTTGAGAGCTTGTTTGAAGGAATTAAAGGTGGGGGCGAGTCTGACGGCTGGTGGGAGAGAGTTCCAGAGAGTAGGGGCGGCCCTGGTGAAGTCCTGCAATCGTGCGTGTGACTGAGTTATGCGTGGTGCGACTAGGCGCAGGTCATTGGAGGATCGGAGGGGGCAGGCTGGTATGTGCCTGTGGACCAGATCAGAGATGTAGGTTGGGCAGGTCTTGTACACTGATTTGTTGGCAAAGCACAGGATTTTGAAATTGATCCTAAAGCTTATGGGGAGCCAGTGTAGTGCTTTACAGAGCGGAGTTGTAGAGGCGCTGCGGTGAGAAGAATGTATCAGTCTGGCTGCCGCATTCATTACCAATTTAAGTGGGTCAGTACGGTTAGAGGGGAGGCCAGATAAAAGAGAATTGCAGTAGTCTAGGCGGGAGATGACAAGGGCGTGGATAAGGAGTTTAGTGGTGTCAGGGGACAGGTAGGAGCGGATCTTGGAGATGTTGCGGAGGTGGAAGTTGCAGGATCTGGCAATACCTTGGATGTGGGCGGTAAAGGAAAGTTCAGAGTCCAGAGTAACGCCTAGACAGCGGGCTTGGGAGGTAGGGTGGATTATAGTATTTTCAATAGTGACGTGCAGATCTGGGAGGGGTGCAGCTGTGCGGGGTGGGAATATTAGAAGCTCAGTCTTGTCCAAATAAAGCTTCAGGTACCTGGCAGCCATCCAGGAGGAAATGGATGTGAGGCAGGCAGAGACTTTGTCCATGGTAGAGGAGGAGAGGTCTGGGGTGTGGAGATATATCTGGGTGTCGTCGGCATACAGGTGGTAATTGAAGCCCATGGAGGAGATGATTTTGCCAATTGAGGCAGTATAGAGTGAGAACAGTAGGGGTCCTAGGACGGAACCTTGAGGAACACCAACTGAGAGGGGTGTAGGAGTGGATGAGGAGCCATTGAAAAATGTTGTAAAGGAGCGGTTGGAAAGGTAGGAGGAGATCCAGGCTAAGGCTAGGTCCTGAATGCCCATTAGCTGCAGGGAGTGGAGGAGGAGGGAGTGGTCGACAGTGTCAAATGCCGAGGAGAGGTCCAGGAGGAGCAGGATGGAGTATTTACCTTCGGCTTTGGCAAGGGCGAGGTCATTTACCACTTTGGTGAGGGCGGTTTCTGTAGAATGGGCTGTGCGAAAACCAGATTGCAGGGGATCGAGAAGGGAGTTGGAGTTAAGGAAGTTGGTCAGGCGTTGGTGGGCCAGGCGTTCAAGAATTTTTGAGGCAAAAGGGAGGAGAGAGATTGGGCGGTAGTTGGATGGCAGAGCAGGGTCAAGTGAAGATTTCTTTAGTAGGGGAAGCACAGTGGCCTGTTTGAATACGGAGGGGAAGATGCCGGTGGAGAAGGAGAGGTTGAACAGATGGGTGAGGACAGGGGCCAGATCAGAAAAATGTGGGCGCAGAGAATCAGATGGGACCGGATCTAGGGGGCAGGAAGTGGCAGGTGAAGTTGCCAGCAGCTGGTTGACTTCCTCCACCGTGACAGTATTGAAGGAGGTAAGGGAGGAGAAAGAGGAAGGAGTCGGATGTGGTGGGGAGGCGGGGGCGATAGAGTGGAGGAGAGAAATATCCCTCCGGATGGTTGTAATTTTGTTGATAAAGTAATTTGATAGGTCAGTGGCTGAGAGGGTGGAGGTTGGGGGGGGAGGTGTGGGGTTAAGTAGGGCATTGAAGGTGGCAAAAAGACGACGTGGGTTGGAGGCTTGGGTAGCGATCAAGTGAGTGAAGTATATCTGTTTACTATCAGCGAGGGCAGCCTGGTACGTCTGCAACTTGGTCTTGTATCCCAGGAAATCATTAGCTGAATAAATGCTGCATGGCCAATTGTCTATAGAGCCAGGTACAGAGGAAGAGAGATGCCTGGACAGATGGACTGTCACTTTAATGCTGGGTACACACGATGCAATTTCCCGCTCGATACGCGGGATCGATCGATTATTTTCGACATGTTTGATTGGGTTTCGATCGATACAGCCGTCAATTTTGCATGTTAAGTATGCAAAATCAACGGCTGTATCGATCGAAACCCATTCGAACATGGAAATAATCGATTGATCACGTGGATCGAGCGGGAAATTGCATCATATGTACCCAGCATAAGCAATCACAAATAAAGGTAGCCATACATCTAACGATGATGGGCAGATTAAACCAAAAGACAAATCTCTCTCTAATTGAATCTGATTAGAGAGAGATCTGTTGGCTGTCCATACACCGCAGGCCGATTCCCCCAATTTCATGATGAAATTGGACAGGAATTGGCTTTGTGACGCCGCATCCGCTGCCTCACCCACCTGACGCTGTCCGCCCTAATGTTTAACGTTCCCCCCGGTGTCCAGTGCAAGCTATACATTACCTGTCCATGGCCGTCACACGCACAATTACTAGGCAAACACGTGGGGCGCACGTTTATGGAGAACGGAGTGCGCCCAGAGCCAGCGGAGGACAAGCAGCAGCTACAGACAGGTAATGTTTAGCTTACACTAGGCACAGGGGGGAACATTAAACATTAGGGTGGACAGTGCCAGGGAATTTGTCATGTTCGATGCTCATCCTGATATCGCACGCTGCTATCACCACACACCCGATAGAGTAAAGGTAGCCATACACTGGTCGATTTGCCATTAGATCGACCAGCTGACAGATCCCTATCTGATCGAATCTGATCAGAGAGGGATCGTATGGCTGCCTTTACTGCAAACAGATTGTGAATCGATTTCAGCCTGAAACCGATCACAATCTGTGGAGCTGCCACTGCCGCCTGCCCCCCCCCCCCCCCCCGCGCATACATTACCTGACGCTGGCTCCCGGGCATCTTCTCCGCATCTTCTCCACGCTGCACCCGCTCCATCCCGGCGCTTCCTGTGTCACTCTGTGACCAGGAAGTTCAAATAGAGCGCCCTCTATTTGAACTTCCTGGTCACTGCAGTGACAGGAAGCGCCGGGATGGAGCGGGTGCAGCGTGGAGAAGATGCGGAGAAGATGCCCGGGAGCCAGCGTCAGGTAATGTATACCTGATCGGATCGGCCGCCGCTAGCGACGCGCTCCCTACCCGCGGCGATCGAGGGTAATTTCCCGCACGGCGCGATCGACGGACCGATCCGATTTCGGGAGGAAATCGGATCGGCGGGCGCGTTTAGCGCGAACGATTGGCAGCAGATTCGATCCCAGGATCGAATCTGCTGTCGAAACAGCCGCGAATCAGGCCAGTGTATGGCCACCTTAAGTTGGCCCTATATCTTGTAGCATGTCCCGAAATTGGTTGCATTGTCAGGAATGCACTTGACGATTTTTATCCGATTCCATAATAATCAAATTGGATGGTCGATCGGCCGCTAAGTCGCCTGATGTATGGCTACTTTAAGTGTGGAATGTGGCAGAAGTTTAATGTCTGAAGATGTTTTTCCTCTTACTGGAAACAATGTCATGTCTATCAGCACTGTGCATTTCCTACCATATAAGCGCTGTATTGAGGAAAATTGATTAAGTGGGTTGAAAAATCTTGACAGGCCAATCTTATATATACTGAATGATTAAGGCTTCTTGCACACAGGGACGTTACAGGCGCACATTAGTGTAACACTCCCCCAACGCACAGCAATGTAACACAAGTGGGCTGTTCACACTGCCCACGTTACGTTACATTGTAACGCAGCAAAGTGCTGCATGCTGTGCGTTCTACGCGGCTAAGCCGCGTTAGACTGTTTGCACATGCTCAGTAACGTTGGGGAGGAGCGGAGAGCGGCCAGGCACATGGCTAATTAATATTCACTGCACTCAGTGACGTGCAGTGTTTACTTCCTGGAGCGGCCGCTCTATGCGGCGATTGGCCGGGCGGGACCACGTGATGCCGCATGCGTCCAAGAGTACGCATCACGGCATCACGGACGCCAGAGTGAGCTGCACAACGCGGCTCACTCCGACGTCCACACCAGAGAGCACCAGGCGTTGCGTTAGGGGCACGTCATGTGCCCTATAACGTCCCCTAAACGCAACGTCCTGGTGTGTAACTAGCCTAAAGGTAATACTAAGGTGGCCATATATGCAGAGCAGGATTATCCACAGGGCATCAAGGCAGCTGCCCGGGGCCTAGTGGTTGTCAAGGGGCCCAGTGATCTCTCCTCACCACTGACTACTAAGCGGTCCATATGGGGTAGCCAAATGTAAAACTTTTCTTAGGGCCCCATTTCACGGTAATCCATCTCTGCATGTGTGTATCAACATTTCTGGCCAGTACAATCACTGTGATCAAATCTACCAGAATTTTATTACAGTAGATTTTAATCAAGATCAACTTTCAATCAAGATCAGGCAACTTATTGATTGAAAAATCGATGCATACACAAGCACAATTTGTGTTACGTGCCAGGATCGAATGTGATCGCGAGGTATGGGTGTTACTGTGGCGCCTCAATGCTGTACAGGTGTGTTGCTAGGCAACAGATGCGCCACATGTTCGGTATCTGTAAAAAGGTGGAGAAGGGACGATGGCATAGGGAGCAAAGGAGCAGATTTTGCAGGAAGGTAAAAAAAGAATGGACCTCGCTGCTAATTGTCACTTGCCAGATCGTTAGGCAACATCTACAGACCTCGAGGAACACCTCCTGTAACCTTTCTTCAGCAAGACAACCCCAACCCGCTGCCTCGGCCAAGAACAGTCTGCAAGTGTGTGAACAAGACTTTAGAAATATTAGGCCACTAATACATTTCATCACATTTGCGGGGCACATAAAAGATTGTGCCTAAATGTACCCTGACTTAACTGCCATGCTTTACCCAGGCAAACCGTTACCAGAACCCAGCAGCAATTTACTTTTTATATCTGGACGCATATCCCTTGTCTGTCTGTGGTACTTCTGTATCCACTGCAGACATTATGATTCACAAAGCTTTTCATCTGTTTTTACCTTATCTGTGTTACATTTTTAAGCTCCCAGAGTACTAAAAAAATGAAGTTAATCAGGGACAACTTACTTTGAGTGATTATTTTGCTTGCAAATGTGCTGAAAGCTTATTTTTATTAATTAAGTGAAAAATAAGTCATTTGTGAGAAGTTTTGTGAATTGACTGCATTATATTCCATTCCTCTACAAAGACTACATTTGACATAAGCTGTAGTAGGATGAATTCTCACGTTCTTCTTCTTTGGGCATTTTCTTAAAGCTTAAACCTATTGGTGACCCTGGCATTCCTTATGTTATGCATTAACAAGGTAGAAACAAAGCAGTTATTAAATGATGAAAATGACAATGGCCATCCAGCTAGAAACATTCCTTTAGATCTATGTATATTTACACTGCTGTGCATTTTCTGTTGCATTTGTGAAAACCTTGTCATTGATTGTCACATTCCACACCTTTGTCTATTCCTCCTCTACCAATCTGAAGGGCTCAAGGTAGAGACAAACTGTGACCTGGACCTGACCAGCATAATAACCTTTAGGGCTCATTTCCACTATCGCGAATTCGCATGCGTTTTTCCGCATGCAAATTCGCATAGCAATACAAGTGAATGGGACTGTTTCCACTTGTCAGGATTCCTTTGCGTTTTTCTGTGCAGAAAAAATTCGCATGGCAGAGCCATCAGAATTCGCATACCGCATACCGCTATGCGAATCGCATACAATGTATTTAATAGGAAATTCGCATGAGGTTTGGGTATGCATATTCGCATAGAAACAATGGAAAAGCACACCAGAACTGCCATGATTAAATTCGCATACATCATCATCCATGCGAATTTTTACCGCAACGATTCGCACCGCACAGGTGGAAATGCAGCCTAACGCAGAGTAACGCACAGCAGTGCAAAGTCTGTGCGACATTCACAGTGCACACAATGCGTTAGTGTGTAACGTGTAGCGTTATTAAAAAGTGCTGCATGCTGTGCGTTTAACAATGTATCTGCTGCATTATGTGTGTTGCACATGCTCAGTAATTTTTTTTTTTTTTAAATGTTACGCATGTGCCGTTTTCATTCCATCAGTATGCGATGAAAATGGCGCACCAAGAGACACATAACGCAGTGCAAAATAATGTCCAGTTTCATGACCTACATGCTCTGCATTAGGGGCACGTTGTGCGACTTTAACTTCACATCAAACGCAACATCCCACTGTGAAAGAGGCCTAAAGTGTTCCAGAGATGATATATAGTAAAAGTTTTATACATACCTGGGGCTTCCTCCAGCCCCATGCGCACAGGTTGGTCCCACCCCGCCGTCCTCAGCCTTCTGTATTGCTGGTACTGGGTCTCGTAACTTCGGCCAGTCTGTGCAAGAGAAGTGCTGCCAGAGAGATACGTAGAGAGCGCACTTCTCTTGCGTCAGACTGGCCACGACTGGCCGAAGTTACGGGACCTGGTAACGGCGATACAGAAGGCTGAGGACGGCGGGGTGAGTGCAATCTGGGCGCATGGGGCTGGAGGAAGCCCCAGGTATGCATAAAACTTTTACTATATATCGTCTCTGGACTGGTTTCCTTAAACTGGAACTAAACAGACCAGATCCTAACACAGGTAAACAGTTCTATGTTAATTAATAGGATCTGTTCACATTGCCCTGTTAGGACAGATCCATTAGACATGTTCCCCCAAACAGAACGCAAGTTTGGGGATGCTGCGATAATTCTGGAGCGGTGGACGCATCGCATTGACTGCACGCTAAGGCTAGGTCCACACTAGACACAGTTGCAGGACGGACACTGCAGTCCGGATCCGGGGAAGATTAGGGGAAGTACCCACCGTACTGCAAACTGATGAAAGTGCATCAGTTTTGCATCAGTTTCCGTTCAGGTTTTTCCCTGACAGAAAACGTCTATCATTAGGAAGGAGTGGGAGGATTTTTTGGGCCAATCATAAAGCTCAGGCTATCCGTTTTCACATCAGTTTTTTGCCTGTGGAGCTGGAGATGCGTTTTCTCATTGCTTTTCACTACCCCTGCGTGTATCCGTGGTCCTGATCCGTTGCGTGAAAATGCAGCAGATCCGGACCTTCCGTTCAGGTTTTGAAAACGGGTCCCCGCAAACGCAGACGGATCCGTTTTTTACTTGGGTGAGGCTGGCTGCTACTTTGAACATTAGTATCCGGGACTCCGTTTTTCATCAGGTTTGAAAAACGCAGCCACGGATACGTTTCCGGACCTAGTGTGGACCAGCTCTTACAGAACAGATCAAAAACTGATGCCCAATAAAAACTCATCCCTTTCACGGATCAGTTTTTACACGTATCAGTTTTTGTTCCTTCCAGTGTGAACCAGGCCTAAATGCTGGTGCCATCCAGAGATCAGGTTTCAGCTGGTGAATAAAACAAGGATTCTGACTGTGAGCAGCTGCTCCACTTTTTACCCAGTTTTCCTTTCACCCACCATGACAAGTCTGCCGCTACATGCTGTGTTGTAGAACACACTGCACAGCAGGGCACAGAGAGCGAACACTATGGTTTCCTAAACCCTTACAAATACGTCTCACAATCTAATCCGTGTTAGTTGCTGGCCTCTAATGAGCAGCTCAAGGCACCGACCTTCAGGTGCTGCCTAATGGTAAATATGGCCATGTCTTACGCATACATCAAAAAGGGCACCAGGTGAAGCCGCAAGCAGATGACTATTGACAGTCCTGCCAATATTCTACAGTTTGGAGCTGGCTAATTGGAAGCTGGCTAATTACCGATAATCAGCTGCAACAAAATTACTGGTATTAATCACAGTGATCACTGCTAAATAAAGACATGTCCAAAAGTCTCTAAAGTCAAAAAGCCAATAAAAAGTATTTATTTCCTTTTAAACAATGCACATTGCCTGGGTATCCTGCTGAACCTTTTAGTCACAGACACTAAACACGCATGCAGCAGATGAGGTGTTTCTGACATTATTGTTTCTGGTGTTATTTAGGCACTACTGCAGCCAAATAGACCAGCAGGACAGACAGGCAACTGGTATTGCTTACAAGGAAATAAATATGGCAGCCTTAATATCCCTCTCACTTCAGTTGTCCTTTAAAGGGAACCTAAACTGAGAGGGATATGGATGTTTCCTTTTAAACATTACCAGTTGCCTGGCTTCCTGCTGATCTCTTTGGCTGCAGTAGTTGCTGAATCACACACCTGAAACAAGCATGCAGCTAATCCAGTCTGACTTCAGTCAGAGCACCTGATCTGCATGCTTGTTCAGGGGCTGTTGCTAAAGTATTATAGACACAGAATCAGCAGGAGAGTCAGGCAACTGGTATTATTTTAAAAGGAAAAATCCATATCCTTCTCAGTTTAGGTTCCCTTTAAGGGCTGGTTCAGATTGGGGCGATTCTTCTGCGCTTTGCTGATCGCCGGCGATCAGCAAAGCTCTGCTATTAAGGTATCCTTATGGATACATTCACACTGCAGTGGTTGCGATTTTGATTCATCAGAGTTTTGGGGGCGATTGTGCTGTGATTCTCGTTCTGTTGAACGGGAATCACAAGTGCAAAGCGGGCAAGAATTGTGAGACTTTTTGTTAAAATCGCGATCGTGAGCCTAACGGCGCTCCGAGCGCCAAGTGTGAACTAGCTCTAAATTATATCTCAGCGTGCAATATCAGTAGTGACCGTCACCCAATAACAAGAAAAGAGGGGTTTACAAGTGACAACAACCCACGTTATAAGTTTGTGTGAGAGCATGAGGCCAAGGCAGAAGTAACACCAACTTAACTCATAGGGAATCTATAGATGGTATCGCCACAGCCACCACAGCTTCAACATTGGTTCCACTCGCAAATGAAATCCATAGCCGGTATTATTGAATAGTTTATGCTAACAAGTAATCCTATGAGCTCCGTGGTGGAAACCCAGTCAGTGACAGTTCTGAGAGACTACTTGTGATATCTGATCGCTCTGTCTGCACAGATAGGCACCATACAGCGAGTCATTAGAACTGTCACTGACTGGATTACCACCACAATCCTCAACTTTCTAAAAGTTAATCAGAATTTTCCACTACAGCTGATATTTAACAAAATTGTGGGAAACTGAATTGCATTTTCGTGATTGAAAAGTAAATTAGGTACTTTTCCATTAGCCGGGCGCAAGTGTAATAGGGCAAAGTAATGTGTTCCTGCTCTGCCTCCTCTCCCCCCGCCCCCCCCCCCCCCCCCGCCTCTCTCCTATAGAAAACTGGCAGCCGGGGGACACGCGTGTCCCCGAGAGTCATTCGTGGCAAGAAACCAGCAGAGCGTGGAGGCCGCAGACATTGCTTCTGCCAGCACCCGCTCTGCAAGAACGAACGGCAGGAATCCCTGCCGCGACAAACGACTCTGGGGGACACGCGTGTCCCCTGGCTGCCAGTGTTCTATAGGAGAGGAGGAAGTAGGGCTTTTTAGTTCATAGGAAGTACTGTAGGTGTCCCATCTACATGATACGATTCTATTTACGATCCGATTAAATCCAACATGTCCGATCAGGATTCGATTAGATTCAATTCCATTTGCCATTGCAGTCGATTCAATTTGATTTGCCATTACAAAACAATGGCAAATCAAATTGAATCGAATCAAATCCCGGATTTAATCGGATTGTTAATAGAATCGTTATCGAATCGCACAAAGAATCGTATCGTGTAGATGGAGCTTTACACCTACAGTACTTCCTATGAACTAAAAAGCCCTACTTCCTCCTCATACAGACACACGGTTTCTCCTGACATGCTAAAATTCTGGGACACATAATCTAGCATCAGTTGTTCTCCATATTTTGTGTCATTAGGGCCACATCCACCCCACAGCTGCACAGAAAGTTGTACTGCAATTCCCAGAATATAAACGGTATTCCAAGACTTTGCTCCTATACATTATTTATATTCAGCTATCATTCACATTGCTATAGGAAATTGCTTGCTCTATTTTGGGTATAGCCGAGCTTGAATAAGAGGGTCAGGGAGGGATTAAAGAGTACCCAGAAAGCCCATGGTGCCCTAGAACCACTACAAGAGTATAATGGGCTAAACAAAAGCTATCTTACTAAAAAGCAATGCAAAATATAATTTTGCCTTCATAAAACAGAAGGTATTTGCAATAATTCAGCGTTAAGTGAAGAGTCCCATGATGCATCACTCCCAAATATGCAAATCATCTATTTATGCCACTTGTGTATAGAGAGCATATAGCTTACAGTATAAACAACTGGTGAAGTTTTTCAAACCTGTCCAACCCTCCCCTATTCCCCCCTAAACATTAGTTGACTTGGAGCGTGAAGGAGATCTGTCCCTAGATATGAGATCACCGTTGGATCCAGTCATCAGTTTTCCTCCGATTTGGATTGTGCGATTGTCATTTCATTGCTGTAGGTAGCCTAACATTCCTGTACAGTATTTAGTGGCAGTTCTGTCAGATATCTGAATGGTTATCCAGACCAGCTACGGTGTTAAATGGGTGCTTTGAGGCCAGAACATAATTGCAAGACAGGCTATGGAAGGTACCTATTAGAACATTTCTTGCCCACACTATTTTTTAACTTTTCATGTGAAAAGCTGGTTGCCGAGAACAGTGATGACCTTCTCATTATCTCATAACCTAGCAGTCTGTCATAATAGATGACTTCTGCAGACCATCACATCTGTTTCCACCTACAGAAGTGCCCAGCTAGGAATGTGTCTGTCAGGCTACATGAAAATGTTTGTGAGATAGAACATTCAAAAGCCGAACAAAAGCCACATGAGGACATTTCCCCGCATCTGAACATTAGATCAGTCATTTTGTCTTTTTCCTCTGATTTTCGCTGAGCAAAAAAATCCAGTAACTGCGGTGCCAGTCTGCCACAGCCTGCCACGCCAGTCACTCTGTTCTGTATTGAAGCTGATCTAGGACAAACATAAAGAGACGCATCATTATCATTATCATCAGTTATCGTACATTGTAATTTGCATTAAAATGAAAGTCATTTGTACATAGCTTCGGAGTGCATGTTCCCAAGAACGTAACACCTATTTGCCTTGTTTGCTTGATATCTGCTTGCAGAAATGGTTCTGTACGGGTCTCCTGTAGTAACATCATTAAATAAAATAGAGGGGCACTGACAATGAAATCTGGGGTTTAGGCAAATAAAAGTTGAAAGAGAGAAGAAGAGAAAACAGCAATATCCTCAGTTGGCACCAGTACAAAATATAAGAAAAAGTTATTATTACTGTTATTATGGATTTCTAAACTTCCAACATCTGTTATGCTGCTGTACAGCAAATATTTTACAAATAGGTAACCAAGTAACACGGACATATAAACGTAAGTGCTGGATCACGCTTGGAGCGGATCCTAATAGATCCATTTAAAACGGATCTGTTCATCACAATTTTGTGGTATTTGTAGCACACGTTTCCAATACGTTTAAACATATGCTAAAAATGTATACCTCCTTATGGGTGTTTTTATTATGTTTTTACTATGATAATTTAATAATAAACTTTTTTTTGGCCAATAGGACGGAAGTGGGCGTGGTTGTGTTGTACCAAACAATTGTTTAACCATATAAGGCCTTGTTAATGTACTTGGGAGATTTTTGGGATTGTTTTCGTTAGTTCATAGTATCATAGTATTTGAGGAACTGCCAAACTAACCTGCAATAGTAGTGTAGGTCGCTGTACTGAGGATGGCATTTGTCATAGAGCTCTGGGTTCTCCTAGACAGACAATATCAGGTCCTCCACATTGAAATACCACTGGGTAGGCATGTTTGTAGCCCTGCTCGATAAACAGTAAGTCCGCAAAGATGGCACTGAGGGAAGGACAGGAAGTTTAGGCAGAACGCTTTGGTATACGATTTGAGTGCAAAGTTCTGTGTGGGAACAGAAGATACGTTTTTACATTGATTTTCATTGCCTCTGTAGGGATCCGCTCTCCGGAAAAAAAGTGCCAATTTGGACTCTCTGTTCAATTCAAGTCAATACAAGTCAAGACGGCCATTATTTTTACCCTTACAATCTGTTCATATGTTTTTGTCTGCTCCAGAAAGCCTACCGAACGGACACGTTTTGTTTTGTTTTTTTGCAAGTTTGAACTGGCCCTAATACAGATAATACAGAGTTGTATACCATATACAGTATAGGACAGTGGGTAACGCAGCAATACCAATATATTACAATTCTGCAGGAAAGAGAAGGATCCTGACATTCGAGTTTACAGCCTAATGCTAGGTAGACACGATGAGATTTTCTGGCAGTTTTACTGCCAGATTGATTATTTCCAACATGCCCAATCTGATGTCCAATATGATTTCCAATCAATTTTTTTTATCGATTTTCCATAGAAGTGAACAGAAAATTGATCGGAATATCAATCAGAAATCAGATCGGACACGTTGGAAGTAAATCTGCCAGAAAATCTCATTGTGTGTATTAGGCATAAGGGGATGAGGGATGGATGCAAGAGGTAAGGGGAGTTGCTAAATTGTAAATATGTGATACAGCTCTGTGCGATTTATTGAATAGGGTAGGAGCAAATTCTGGTAGAACAGTAACTGGCCAGAATGAATTAAGACAGATTACCGGTATATGCTTATCTGAAGAAACAAGGTTTTAATCTGTGTTTATGTCAAAGTTATGCCACGCAGAAAAGGGGAGAAGCATATGAGAAATCCAGATAGCAGGAGTTGGAAGAAGGGATTAGGATAGATGTGAGGAGAAAACATTTAGCAGAGACCACATTAAGTGGTATCTGGAAATTAGTTCAGTAATGTATGGCCAGAGTAGGGATAACTTTGGAGACCTGAATTATTGATGGGTAATCAGTGTAAGAACTGACAGTATAGTGAGTGAGAAGAGAGGTAGATGAGTAGAGCAGCAGAGTTATGAATGGAATGTAGAGGTGTCAGCTGGTAGACGGAGGGTGTTTCTGTAGTCTAGTCAGTATATGATGAGGGCGGTACTAGCATTTTAGTTTCATTCTGTATTGGGAAAGAACACATTTGTAGGATATTTTTTGTCAGAGATTGCAGGAGGAATTTAACATCTCAATGTGAATTTTGAACAAGGATGTAGAATCAAATGTTGCCCCTAAGCAACCAGCTTGGTGAACCAGAGCTAATGATATGTTGTTGATGGTTTTGTTAAGTAGGGAAGTTGATTCTAAAGATGGAAAAATTACAACTGTATTTTCTTAATATTGAGCTTTAAAAAGTAAGAAGGCTGGGAAAGGAGAATAGAATTTAAGGTGCGTACACAAGCCCATGACCCAAACCCCCTGGGTGACATTGATGGGCCAGGCTGTACAGATGCAAAGTCAGCTGATATATTGCCATGCATGTGTTGGGGGTGGGGTTAGAGAACAATGGAGCGGCACACACAATGCCATTGGTCGTCGCTCAGCCAAGTTGATCCGTCTGGTGGGTTGTTTGCAAAGCAGCGGTCGGGGGCAACTCTACACATGCTTGATTATCAGCTGAGGCGGTCATTATTGGCTAACTCATCCAACTTAAATCAACCTGTGTATGGAGCTTTAGAGAGCTGGGAGCACAAAAAGTTAATGTACAAAAAGTAGAAGCACAGAGCTAGTTTTGGAGCGTACAAGAGGAATCGGCGCAGGAGACTTGTGCACAGGATACAGCCGGTATATGGCTGATCCTGCTGCTGCACGAGTCCCGGCCGTGTTCAATACTATTCCCCCCCCAGGCCGTCATGGATGGTGGGGAATGAAATAATTCGGCTTCCAGCAATTGCTGGAAGCCAAATTATTGTGTTTTAAAAGTAACTTCAGCTCCGTCTTCTGACGGCGATGAAGTTACTCCCTGTGCCCCAAGTCTCCTGCTCTGGATTCACTGTGTTTGAGATTTGGGTGATATCTGCATGTATCTGTAAGTGATATTGGAAACCAAAAATAGCTAATAAGCTGACCAAGGCAATACATTTAGATGTAGATGAGAAAAGGATCAAGGTCAGAGCCCTGTGGTACTCCAACACAGAGGGTGTGAGGAGAGATGATGGTGTTGGAGTGAGTATTGGTTAATGTTCCTACACTGAGATAATAGTAAAAACAAATCAAAGCATGGTTGTTAATGCCTAGGGAAGAGATTATTTGGAGTACCGTAGTAATGGATGGTTGGAAGTGCTGAAAGATGAAAACAATTTAAGAAGATAAATACAGTTAGAAGAATGAGTTTAGGACAGCAGCCTTTCAAGTTAACAGTAACTTTAGCAAGGGCGGTTTCAGAGGAGCAGTTTTAGTGGAAACCAGATTGAAGCTGACCAAACAGGGAATTAGAAAAGGTAGTTAACCAGATTGGTATGATCATGTAGTTCAAACAGTTTAGATTTGGATGGAAGAGGAGAATCAGTTTGTAAGTTAAAGAGAACTGAAGGGTCCATAGATGGTTTCTTCCTTATTGGAGGTAAAACACCCTATTTAAATAAGAATATGAAAATGCCAGTGGAGCTGATAGTAAACCGGGCCTTGGGAATTACAGCTTTTGTTCAATCAAATGACTGAAGTTGGTTAAAGAGGAGCCAGAGGGACATAATGATGGTGTGTCTTACTTCAACAGCTCAAAGTCCATGAACACAACACTGTGTATGTTTTCACTAGTTTCTACCAGATATTATTATTATTACTGTTTCAGAGTTCATAGTCAGGTCACTTAGTGTCCCTTAGAGGAGATCCCAATCTAATCCCTACCAGAGTCTTAGTCTAAGGCATACATGTCAAACTCTGGCCTGCAGAGCCATCACATTTGGCCCGGAAGTGGTCTCCCCACTTTGCATTATGGGGAAAGGAGGGGGAAAGCACCAGACACCAGAAAACTGTATAGGGGGTGGGGGTTACTAGACACTAGGGAATTGTATGGGGAGGGAGGGGCCACTAGATACCAGGGAACTGTGTAGGGAGGGAGGGGGCTACTAGACACCAGCAAACTGTATAGGGGAGGCAGGAAGGACAACTGAAACCATGGAACTGTATACGTGAGGGAGAAGGCATTAAACACCAGGGAAATGTATGGAGGAATGGGAAGGGCCAATAGACATCAGCGAACTGTATGGAGGGCACTAGACCCCAGCGAACTGTATAGAGGAGGGGGGCTGGGTCATTAGACACCAGAAAACTTTTAAACGGATTGGAGGTGGCCACTGGACATTGAGGTTGGTCTGCAACTTGGTCCCAGTGGTCAATTTCGGCCCACTTTGTATTTGAGTTTGACACACCTGGTCTAAGGTTTGTAACATAGACTGGGACCAATTTTGGGTGGGCCCAATCAACTGACAGTATGTTTTTGGGAGAGATAACGAGAGTTGCCTGTCTGCAGTTATACAGGGCGACAAGAACACATGCTTGGAGAGTGACCCTGTCCTAAACTTTTTATATGGCGCAGTCCTCTGCCCTCCATGAGACACAGTGATCTACATGGAGGTTATCTGTACTCCAACATCATACTGGAACCTTTACAACACTGCATCTCAGTAATTATAAGCAGCTCATTGGCATTTTGTATTTTTGTTTCAGTGTACAGTAGAATTCCTGTGCTCTTAATGTTTTTAGAATTAGTTTACAAAAGAAACACTGGTAATTCAGAAAGCCATGTATAAGATAGGGTCATAAACTAAAATGTTTCATGGTGGTCACCATAAAACCTGGGCCTGCTGACATTGTCCCATTTTCCTCCTATCACCTCTCTCTTCCCTGTGTCTCCCTTGCCTGCCTGCGCTGCTTGTAACTGATGTTTGCTAAGATATAACACTGCATAGCATTCTCTGCTGGTCAGAGAACGATGGGGAAGGCAGAAGTGATTATTTTCTGAACTCTTGCAAAGGACAGAAGGAAAACAGAGAGAAATACACCCTGTATGTATTTAGAGAGTTTAGCCTCTCTAATTGCCCCTCATCTCTAACTAATCACAAGTTGTAATTTGATCTCAGATGAGTCAGCTGCTGCCACGGCAGAGCAGCTAATTGGTAAACATGGGATGATAACAATATGCCTGCTTCCATGAAAGCAGGAAGTAGACACATTTGTATCAGTTGTAACAAAGAAATGTTTTTCTTTAAAAGTTATTATGCTGTTGCTTATCTATTACAGCAGAGAGGAAGTAATGAGTTCAGGTCCACTTTAAAACAATTTTAACATAGTAACATAGTTTGGTTAAAAAAACACATCCGTCCATCAAGTTCAACCAGAAAGAAAGACGTTTTAAGTAAATGGGTAAGAGACAATAGAGAAGTATAAATACTCTCACACACATAATCTTATTCTGTAACATGCCCTGCAGGGTCATAAGCAGCACAGAAGTCACTGTGTTCCCTCATTTGCCACCATAGATCGTGCAGAAGTTTTCCCATTACTACTCTTCATATTCTCATAAAAGCATCTAGACTAGAGGAACAATTGTTGTGTCCATAACAAACAAGGCTTCCATTTGCGGTTTCTGGAACATCAGTTTAGAATGCAATAAAAAGTCAGAGTGTTTACAGTGTACTATACAAATTGTTCTTCCTGCAGAAACTTTTATAGAGGAATTATGCAAAGCCTCCCCAATGCACAGAACCCTATGACATCTGAAAATACCCTGTGTATTCTAGTCCTACAGAATACCCAAGCAGCTCGGGTGACTCAAAACTAATAGGAAAGTATAGGGGACTAGGGGACTAAAAGAGTCCTAGAAAGAGGTTTTGGATCAGGCTAAGTTAGAGGAAAAGGAGTAAGCTTTTGGCTATGAAGCCTTCCCCAGACTCGATTCCTCTATACTGTACTATTCCAGTCCTGGTTATGTGCATTACCTTTGCTTAGGCATCTGAACACTGGAAGGAAAGAAAAAAGGCCTTCCCAATAGGGACACAAAAAGCAAAAAAATTATGACATATATCGCATTCCAAATTATTATGCAAATTGTATTTAAGTGTCACAAAGATTTGGACACCTGTGATAATTAGTTGCCAGGTGAGGCCACTTAAAGGAAAAACCACTAAAGTAGGATGTTCCACATTATTAAGCAGACCACCATTTTCAAGCAATATGGGAAAGAAAAATGGTCTCTCTACTGACAAAAAGCATGAATTAGTTGAATGTCTTGGACATGGTATGTAAACCTTAGATTTTTCATGAAAACAAAGGGTGCATACACACATCCAATTTTGATTGGCCAAAAACTGGCCAATTTTTACACCTCCATGTAGTATACGAGCTTTCCTACGCAATCTGTTCATAGTATTTGAAATCTGTTGGCCCTCATACTACATGGAAGAGGTAAAACTGTCCAGTAATAGGCCAAACAAAATTGTATGTGTCTATGCCCCGGTAAGCATGATCATTGCAGATTTGTGGCTGACTCAGACGCACACATGGATTTGTGCAGATAAAGGAAAAATGGGGAAGGTTTCTGCCAAATCCATCAGATTAAGAAATCAGCTGATAAAATGCCATTACAAAGCGGCATTTGAAGCTGGAGTCTCACGACATTAAGGTGCAGGATTGTTTTGTTTGTTGGGTTCAAACAATTCCTTTATTGGCTAACTGACTTATATTTCAATGGAAAGTTTCTGAGACATTTTGGTTGTTCTTACCAGGCATTGGGTAATACAGAGCTTGAAATGACTCATACTCTATATACACTGGGACAAAATCCAGTCAGAAATGCATTCATGTGAATTATTTTTTGGGTTTTTTGTTGTTGGTGTGGTAGCAAATTTGGCTTCCCTTTATTGCCCTCTGGCTTTTTCAGAAATATGAAGAAGGGGATGAGGTTAGAGGAGGTATCAGCCAGGCTTTTTGAAACACCGTAACCCTTAGGAACCTGCCTGGGTTACCTTGTGGGTGACCTGGCTCTGGAGCCGGTGTTCATAAAGAATGAGAAAGTATGAATGGCCAGTATACTTGAGTTGTCTCAAAATTTGCTCAACAAAAATAGAACGTTACCTGACATTTTCCTATTTTGTATATAGTCAATGAGTTTAACAGCGTTGCTAACATACATAGTACCGTGGCAGTCTCTTGACATGCATGAATACATTCCAAGTTCTCCCTGGCCCAGCAGTGATATTCCTCATTGATATTACATTTGCCCATATGTAAGGAATGTGGGTATCTCTGTGTATGCTCCACAGATGTGGATGCAGTAGTGTGGGAGGTAGCAGTGTGGGCAGACTCCCTTCCTCCAGAGTGAAAGATCAGCTGGTTCTCATTGTACACCCAACTCCTTCCTTCAGTCTGCAGACTTGCAAAGTAAAGGCATACAATTCACCACCTTGTCTCATCTTCCATCATCACAATGCATGCTAAGTCTCTGCAACTCCAGGCATAGTTCTGAAGTATCCCACTGGTCTCAGTGCCTGAATGACAGCAATGATCTTACAGGGAGATGGATGGGCATGAGTAGGCGGGTCTGACAAAGACAGAAGAGTGAATTAACACAGGCTCCTAGCCTCCCCTGCTGAGGGCTTGTGTCCCAGCTGAAAATGTGGGAGGGGGTCTTGTGGGTCAATAGTAGGACTTAAACAGGAAACAGATATAAAGCAATGCCCTGCAAGGCTAAAGTGTAAGCAATGGGATATTGCCACCAGTGCAGATTCAGAACTGGTAAACATGCCTATTCATTATATGTACTCTGAGATCAGCGACTTTTACAAACAATTCTTTTCAGATCTTTCTAAATTGGGACAGTGTGCAGAACAGCTGCAACCCAGACATGAAGGATTGCAGATAGTTAGGTTATAAAAGGGTTCTGGACTAATTGTTACAAATGACTCTTGTAATGAAATATTACTTCTGCTAAGTGGCTCAAGCCCTGCTGGTTTACAGAGTAGGCAAAAACTGATGGCAACAAATAGAGCAAATAAAACAGAAACTGTAATCATGTTTATATATGGGGTAACTACAAAGCATGGGGCCCCTCAGCAAAATTTGATTGGATCCCTCCTATGTCCATGCTGTGTGGACCCCGGGCTACCAGGAGGCTATTTCACCATGACTCCCTGCACCCATAATAAGTGTGGCCACCATGACTCCCTGCACCCATAATAAGTGTGGCCACCATGACTCCCTGCACCCATAATAAGTGTGGCCACCATGACTCCCTGCACCCATAATAAGTGTGGCCACCATGACTCCCTGCACCCATAATAAGTGTGGCCACCATGACTCCCTGCACCCATAATAAGTGTGGCCACCATGACTCCCTGCACCCATAATAAGTGTGGCCACCATGACTCCCTGCAACTATAATAAGTGTGGCCACCATGACTCCCTGCACCCATAATAAGTGTGACCACCATGACTCCCTGCACCCATAATAAGTGTGGCCACCATGACTCCCTGCACCTATAATAAGTGTGGCCACCATGACTCCCTGCACCCATAATAAGTGTGGCCACCATGACTCCCTGCACCTATAATAAGTGTGGCCACCATGACTCCCTGCACCTATAATAAGTGTGGCCACCATGACTCCCTGCACCCATAATAAGTGTGACCACCATGACTCCCTGCACCCATAATAAGTGTGGCCACCATGACTGCCTGCACCCATAATAAGTGTGACTACCATGACTCCCTGCACCCATAATAAGTGTGGCCACCATGACTGCCTGCACCCATAATAAGTGTGACTACCATGACTCCCTGCACCCATAATAAGTGTGGCCACCATGACTCCCTGCACCCATAATAAGTGTGGCCACCATGACTCCCTGCACCCATAATAAGTGTGGCCACCATGACTCCCTGCACCCATAATAAGTGTGGCCACCATGACTCCCTGCACCCATAATAAGTGTGGCCACCATGACTCCCTGCACCCATAATAAGTGTGGCCACCATGACTCCCTGCAACTATAATAAGTGTGGCCACCATGACTCCCTGCACCCATAATAAGTGTGACCACCATGACTCCCTGCACCCATAATAAGTGTGGCCACCATGACTCCCTGCACCTATAATAAGTGTGGCCACCATGACTCCCTGCACCCATAATAAGTGTGGCCACCATGACTCCCTGCACCTATAATAAGTGTGGCCACCATGACTCCCTGCACCTATAATAAGTGTGGCCACCATGACTCCCTGCACCCATAATAAGTGTGGCCACCATGACTCCCTGCCCCCATAATAAGTGTGACTACCATGACTCCCTGCACCCATAATAAGTGTGACCACCATGACTCCCTGCACCTATAATAAGTGTGGCCACCATGACTCCCTGCACCCATAATAAGTGTGGCCACCATGACTGCCTGCACCCATAATAAGTGTGACTACCATGACTCCCTGCACCCATAATAAGTGTGACCACCATGACTCCCTGCACCTATAATAAGTGTGGCCACCATGACTCCCTGCACCCATAATAAGTGTGACCACCATGACTCCCTGCACCCATAATAAGTGTGGCCACCATGACTGCCTGCAGCCATAATAAGTGTGACCACCATGACTCCCTGCACCCATAATAAGTGTGACCACCATGACTCCCTGCACCATGACTCCCTGCACCCATAATAAGTGTGACCACCATGACTCCCTGCACCCATAATAAGTGTGGCCACCATGACTCCCTGCACCTATAATAAGTGTGGCCACCATGACTGCCTGCACCCATAATAAGTGTGACCACCATGACTCCCTGCACCCATAATAAGTGTGACCACCATGACTCCCTGCACCCATAATAAGTGTGACTACCATGACTCCCTGCACCCATAATAAGTGTGACCACCATGACTCCCTGCACCTATAATAAGTTTGGCCACCATGACTCCCTGCACCCATAATAAGTGTGACCACCATGACTCCCTGCACCCATAATAAGTGTGGCCACCATGACTCCCTGCACCCATAATAAGTGTGACCACCATGACTGCTGGCGCCCATAATAAGTGTGACCACCATGACTCCCTGCACCTATAATAAGTGTGGCCACCTTGACTCCCTGCACCTATAATAGGTGTGACCACCATGACTCCCTGCACCTATAATAAGTGTGGCCACCATGACTCCCTGCACCTATAATAGGTGTGACCACCATGACTCCCGGCATCCATAATAAGTGTGGCCATTATGACTCCCTGCACCCATACTAAGTGTGACCACCATGACTCCCTGCACCCATAATAAGTGTGACCACCATGACTCCCTGCACCCATAATAAGTGTGGCCACCATGATTCCCTCCACTCATAATAGGTGTGACCACCATGACTCCCTGCACCCATAATGAGTGTGGCCACCATGACTCCTTCCACCCATAATAAGTTGACCACCATGACTCCCTGCACCCATAATAAGTGTGACCACCTTGACTCCCTGCACCCATAGTAGGTGTGACCACCATGACGCCTTCCACCCATAATAAGATTGACCACCATGACTCCCTGCACCCATAATAGGTGTGACCACCATGACTCCCTGCCCCCATAATAAGTGTGACCACCATGACTCCTTCCACCCATAATAAGGGAGGCACAGACTAACCAGCAAGCTCATGGTGACCCAGAACTCATTGGGGTGTGTAAGGGACTACAATGGTCCTAAAAGCCCCCTTACTAAGATGTTAAGAAAAACAAAAGTTTGCTTTCCTAAAACAGAAAGAATTTGCGATAATTCAGGTTGGAGTGAGCTCGAGATGTCTCCCAGGCACCACTGCTGAATATATGCAATTAACCATTGTACCCTTAGAAGCTAAACACACCTCCAGAACCGCTGGAATGCAATGATGTGTCAGCTTGTTAATATGTACAGAGCCATAATAATCCAACATGCATACAGACTGTTTCGGATTGTTTGATCCTCATCAGTGCATGGCATGGATTAATTTGGCTCTATGGAGTAGGGCTTGTAAATCCGAGAGGCACAGACTAACCAGCAAGCTCATGGTGACCCAGAACTCATTGGGGTGTGTAAGGGACTACAATGGTCCTAAAAGCCCCCTTACTAAGATGTTAAGAAAAACAAAAGTTTGCTTTCCTAAAACAGAAAGAATTTGCGATAATTCAGGTTGGAGTGAGCTCGAGATGTCTCCCAGGCACCACTGCTGAATATATGCAAATTAACCATTGTACCCTTAGAAGCTAAACACACCTCCAGAACCGCTGGAATGCAATGATGTGTCAGCTTGTTAATATGTACAGAGCCATAATAATCCAACATGCATACAGACTGTTTCGGATTTTTTTTTTTTTTTTTTTTTAAAGCCTTTCAGATTAAAATCACTTAAAAACCAGCCCTCACGTGGATCTCTCCATCAGGTTGGCAGCGATCTTGCCCTTCCTTCACTGTTCAATCATCATGCTGGCTTTTATTAAGTCTGTTCTTTATCAATAAAAAGAAAACAAAACATTTTAGAGCAATGAGCTCCACTCCTTTTGCTTCCACAATTCTTGCGCCTTCTCCTCTCCAACACCTTTTTTTTCCGCCAGGTACACCACATACAATCTTGCTAAGAAAATATTGCACACTGCTTCCAGCGACAACTCCTCCTTCTGGAATACTATTAAGTTTCTTGCATCCCACAAAACTTCCTTAAGTACAGAGAACACAATCCACCCCTTCCTATCCTTCTCCTTTGCACCCAGTGACACTCCACCCATCACCATTGAAAGAGATGTGACCCTAACCTCCACCACCACCTCTAAAAATTTCCTCAACTTCCTCCGAAAACCCTTTGCAAAATCACAATCCCAAAACACGTGGTCCACATCCTCTTCCCCTCCACACCCTTCTCTTGGGCACCTTCCTGAGGGAGTCATACCCCTCAATTTGCAAAAAACCCTAGTAGGGAGCACTGACACCAGAGCCATCCAGACAACATCTTTTTGCCTGTTTGTTATTCCTTTAATACTCATTTTTTTCCATACTGTCTCCGCTTGTGCACTTGTCATTCCTTTTATATAACATATTATATCATTTCTTGTGATCCATTTTTTATATTCTGCTTGTTTATGTCTGTTATAGCTGCTCCTGCCATATTGAAACTGTCCAGAATTTCTTTAACTTTTTGGTAGCATGATGTAGTAGTGAATGCAACAGGCTTGCTCAAATCCTTAGCGACCCATCCCAACCTGTTCCACAACCATCCTCCCAAGTACCTCACAAAATCCTTCACCCTCCCCTCTGACTCCAACACTCTACGGACAGACACCAGATAGTGCAGAGACAGAAAAGAAGCAACATCAGGGAAGTCCCAACCACCCAGAGACACACCCTTGTGAACCGTCACCCGTGCCACCCTCTCCATCTTTGAACCCCAGAAGAAAACAAACAACATTCTCTGCACCCCTTGCATCCATCTTTTGCCAGGAGGCAAGACCAAACAAAAATACAACAACAACGGCAATATCACAGCTTTCACCACCAACACTTTCCCTGAAAAAGACAACTTCCGCAACCTCCACAAGTTCAACTTTCTTACCACTTTCCCTTTCACTTCATCCAAAGTCTTTCTGCCTTTCATCTCTGCATCAAACACCACACCCAACACCTTGATCTCCTGACTCACCGGCACTTTCTCCACATTCAAAGGTACAGGCCTCCCAAAGGAAACCAGTTGGGACTTCTCCCAATTCACAGCCATTCCAGACATTCCACAAAACACCTTCACATGCAAATTCACCCTGTCAATATCAGCCTGTGACCCACCCACAAACGACACATCATCCATATAAGCCAAATACTTCACCTGCTCTCCACCACCACCTGGCACAACAAACCCTTTCACCACTTTATCCTGCTGGACATACCTCAGCAAAGGCTCCACCACACAAATAAAAGCCATAGGCGACAGCGGACACCCCTGCCTGACTCCGGACAAAACGGGGAATGACCTGGACAAAACCCCATTTACCAAGACATGGCTCGAAATTCCAGTGTAAAAACATCTAATAACTTTCAGGAGACAATCAGGGACCCCTAATTTTGCCATCACCCTGAACAGGAAGGAGTGTGATACTCTATCAAATGCCTTTTCCAAATCGATACCCTCAATGACCATCGGCACTTTATTTTCCTGTGAAAAATTAATCATGTCCCTTAATAAAACCAGGTTATCGGCGCTTCTTCGACCGGGGACCGCACAGGTCTGCCCCTCTCCAATCATAGATGCTATCACACTCCTTAACCTGTTTGCGACCAATTTCGCCACTATCTTGTAGTCCACATTCAACAGCGAAATCGGCCTCCAGTTTTTTATCAATTTTTTGTCTCCTTTCTTATGAATCAGGGTGATGACTCCCTCCCGCATTGATGGGGACAACCGCCCAGAAGAAAAAACCTCCTGGACCACCTCCACCACTTCCCCACCAATGATAGGCCAGGCCCACTTAAAAAACTCCACTGGGAGCCCGTCCTTCCCTGGAGTCTTGCCTGTTTGCATGGCACCCACTGCCGCCCATACCTCCTCCGTGACCACCGACTCTTTCAACTGCTGTACCTCCAACGGATCCAAACACTCCTCCAACACCTCATCACAATACTCTTCCATCTCCACCTGTGACACAGCATTCCCTCCTCCATACAAATCCACATAAAACCTCCGCACCTCTTCCATCACCTCGGAACCAACCACTTCCCTTTCATCCACCACCACTGACTCTAACACATCTCTACTGGACACCACCTTCTTAAAGAAGAAACGGGAGCAAGACTCCCCCTCTTCCAAATCTCTCACTTTCGCCTGAAACACAATCCTCTTCCCACGCTCCGTCAACATTCTCTTCATTCGCTGTCTTGCCTCCTCCAACTCTTCCTCCACCTCATACCCCCATTCCTTCATCTTCACCAAATACTGCAACCTTACTTTCCAACTTTCTTCCTCCTCTTTCTGCAAACACCTCTTCTCATGCGCTAGATTCCTGAAAAAGCCAGAAATCCTCCTCTTCACCCAATCCCACCATTCCAACAAATCCACAAAACCTCTCTTCCTACACACCCATCCTGCA
This sequence comes from Hyperolius riggenbachi, assembly GCF_040937935.1. Lineage (NCBI taxonomy): Eukaryota > Metazoa > Chordata > Amphibia > Anura > Hyperoliidae > Hyperolius > Hyperolius riggenbachi. Next base: position 135,245,383 of record NC_090649.1, read on the forward strand.
TATTCCACCCTAAATCTTTCGAGTACATCCACATCCTCCAACAACTCCACATTCAACTTCCAGACTCCCTTCCCAAACACCACTCTCTCCGACACTTCCAGGGAACAAAGAATGGCTCTGTGATCAGAAAAAGTGACCTGGTGATAAGAGACAGCAGAAACCAACACATACCTAGAAAGTAAAAAGTAATCTATGCGTGACTTAACCGTGCCCGAATCTGAAAAGTAAGTATATTCCCTGTCCCTACTGCCTGCCGCCAAAGCTGCATCCTGCAGTCCAAAATCTGTCACAATCTGGTTGAGGATCCTACTGGTGGAGTCCAGCTTGGTCTCTCCTGACCCCACTCGATCCCCAACCGATCTTATACAGTTCAGATCGCCGGCCACAATGGTCTTAATGCGGCCTGGCAGATTGAACTTAAGCACCTCCAAGAACTCCGCCCTCTCTTTTTTGTCTGCAGGAGCGTAACAGTTAAAAAGACGGTACTGGGAGCCACAAAAATCAAAATTCACAACCATCAATCTCCCAGGAATGATGACAGCATGTGACAAAACCTTAATGCTAGGATTATTAAACAGCAAGCCAATGCCCTCATTCCTACTCTGGCAGGCAGGGGACCAGATGGCATTGCCCCCTGCTCATACCCCAGAGCCAGGTACCGTCTTCAATATACACTCCTGCAGACAAAAAATATCCGCCCTAAAATTTGCGAGGTCCTGCAGGACTGCAGCCCGGCGGTATGAGGAGCCGATCCCCCTCACATTTACAGACAGCAGGGACAGCATCATCACCAAAAGACACCACGTGAAAAGCAACCTACACTCAGCCATCTTCATTTCTTAGGTGCTCTGGGACTCTTCCGTACACCCGCAGTGGTGGGCTCCTGCTTTGTCTTTCTATTCCTCTTCTTTCTTTGTTTTTTTGATTCTGCTGTGTTCCAGTCCTCCGGACCAGAATCTCCAGCAGTACTCGGTCCCGGTGCCTCCGGGTTAACTCTCCTAGCTGGCCTAGTGTTTTTCCAGCTAGTAGGCACAGGAGACTGGGTCATATCCACCTTTAATTCACCCTCAGAAGTGTCACTGACGATCCTCATTTTTGTTACACGGGTGTCATCACTTTCAGACTCAGTCACAGCTTCTTTCCTCTCTTGATAAGGTGGTAGATAATCACTATCATTCTCCTCTATCTCCACCCAGTGGCGTACCTAGGGCATTTGACACCCGGTGCTGGGTATTAAAAAGACACCCCCCCCCCCATTAAAAAAAAAAAAAAACAGCAAATGTGGCATGCTAAACGTGACACGGCGGGTAATGCCAGGTGTAGGCTCGCTCCCCCCCCTAAAGTTGTCCTTAGTATAGTATAGTGGCACCAGTATAGCTAACAAAAAATGGGTGCGGTTATAACATGCGGCGCGCATTGCGCGCCGCGGCGAAAAATGGGCGTGGCCATGACCGGATGAGGGCAGAGCTAACTAATTTAAAGTGAACCCGGGATAAGAGTGATATGGAGGCTGCCATATTCATTTTCTTTTAAACAATAGGCAGCCCTGCTGATCTATTTGGCTGCAGTAGTGAACTGAATTACACCAGAAACAAGCATGCAGCTAATCTTGTCAGTTCTGACAATATTGTCAGAAGCCCCTGACCTGCTGCTTGCTTATTCAGGGTCTATGGTTTAAAGAATTAGATGCAGAGGACCAGCACAGCAGCCAGGCAGCTGGTATTGCTTAAAAGGAGATAAATATTGCAGCCCAATATTATTCTCACCTCGGGTTCCCCTTAAAAGTGCAACACAAAGACAGTGGGCCTTTCCCCAGAAAATTCACATAATTGTTCAGGTTTTCTCAAGAAAATACACGTAATGTGAACAGATTTGACCAGAAAATAGTTCAATCATGTCGGCAGATTTGCCCAAAAAACACGTTCAATCATGTCGGCAGATTTGCCCAAAAAACACGTTCAATCATGTCGGCAGATTTGCCCAGAAAATACATGCAATCATGTCGGCAGATTTGCCCAGAAAATACATGCAATCATGTCGGCAGATTTGCCCAGAAAATACATGCAATCATGTCGGCAGATTTGCCCAGAAAATACATGCAATCATGTCGGCAGATTTGCCCAGAAAATACATGCAATCATGTCGGCAGATTTGCCCAGAAAATATATGCAATCATGTCGGCAGATTTGCCCAAAAAACACGTTCAATCATGTCGGCAGATTTGCCCAAAAAACACGTTCAATCATGTCGGCAGATTTGCCCAGAAAATACATGTAATCATGTCGGCAGATTTGCCCAGAAAATACATGCAATCATGTCGGCAGATTTGCCCAGAAAATACATGCAATCATGTCGGCAGATTTGCCCAGAAAATACATGCAATCATGTCGGCAGATTTGCCCAGAAAATACATGCAATCATGTCGGCAGATTTGCCCAGAAAATACATGCAATCATGTCGGCAGATTTGCCCAGAAAATATATGCAATCATGTGGCAACCTGGCCAGAAAACACTTCAATCATGTAGCAGACCTGGCCAGAACAGTCGATACACCTGCTAATATAAATTAAATAAAAATTTACTCACCTGAAGCAGCAGCAGACCTCCTGTCCCGGCCTCCGTCCGGCGCGCAGCTCTCACGATCCTCTGCAGCCAGCAACTGAAACTCCCGCGGTGAGAGCAGGGCTACGGGAAAATGGCGCCCGAAGCCCTGCATTGCAGACTCAGTCTCCAGAGCAGGGCTTCGGACGCCATTTTACTGTAGCCCTGCTCTGCCGCTGTTGGAGCTGCGGGCTGCTGCTGTCAGTGAACTGACACAGCGTCTATTAGACGCCGAAAATCAGTTCACGCTGGGGGTGCTTGGACAATATTAGGGGGTGCTTCAGCACCCAAACCACCCCCCTGGCACCGCCACTGCCCCAGTATAGCTAGTATAGTTGCCCCAGTATAGCATAGTGGCCCCAGTATAGTTTAGTGTAGCATAGTGGCCCCAGTGTAGCATAGTGGTCCCAGTGTAGCATAGGTGCCCCCAGTGTAGCATAGTGGCCCCCAGTGTAGCATAGTGGCCCCCAGTGTAGCATAGTGGCCGCCAGTGTAGCATAGTGGCCGCCAGTGTAGCATAGTGGCCCCCAGTGTAGCATAGTGGCCCCCAGTGTAGCATAGTGGCCCCCAGTGTAGCATAGGTGCCCCCAGTGTAGCATAGTGGCCCCCAGTGTAGCATAGTGGCCCCCAGTGTAGCATGGTGGCCCCCAGTGTAGCATGGTGGCCCCCAGTGTAGCATAGTGGCCCCCAGTGTAGCATAGTGGCCGCCAGTGTAGCATAGGTGCCCCCAGTGTAGCATAGTGGCCCCCAGTGTAGCATAGTGGCCCCCAGTGTAGCATAGTGGCCCCCAGTGTAGCATAGGTGCCCCCAGTGTAGCATAGTGGCCCCCGGTATGAGGGAAGCTTGGAAGGTGGGGTGGCGGGGTCCCCTCCTTCCGGCGCTTCCCCCTCCTAATTAGCAGCAGCCAGCAGCTTAGCGAAGCGGGCGGGGAGGACTTACTCACCTGCTCCAGGCGATGGCGCATAACGTCATCCTCACGTGACGCTGGTCTCTCTGTCGCTCACTGTGCTTCCGCAAATCAGGAAGCACAGTGGGCGGTGGAGAAGGTGGAGACCAGCGTCAGGTGACGATGACGCTATTTGCCATCGCCTGGAACGCAGGAAGTAGGTGAGTAAGTCTTCTCCGCCCGCTCCTGCCCGCTCATCAAGCTGCTGCTAATTAGGAGGGTGAAGCGCCAGAAGGAGGGGACCCAGGTGAGGGAGGTGGGGGGTCCGGCCCCCCTCCCCGCCGCTTTCCCCGCCACCCCTCCTTTCCGGGTTGCTTTCCCCCTCCTGTCCGGCCGGCACAGGCCTCTGTGGGGGCCTTGATGACACCCCCTGGGGCGCCCGACACCCGGTGCGGGGCGCCCCATGCCGCCCTATGGTAGGAACGCCACTGTCTCCACCTCTTTTTCACCTTCCACCTTCCCAGGGTCTGTCAGGTCCATTTCTAACTCCTCCCCCTCATTTGCATTAACTCCACCTCCCTCCTCTGAGATCATGACTGACATGCTGGCTGATTTCCCTCCTTTTTTTGAACTTGGGGAGTCGTTATTTTTGGAGGGAGATGAGGCAGTCCCTTGCTGGGATCTCCTCACCGCATTGTCAGCTTTTGGGCTTTTACTGGATGCAGGGCTGGGGTTTACTGGCAAACTTTTAAGTTTCTTCTGCGAGAGAGCAGAAGAAGGGGCGGGCTTAGGAATCTCTGGCGGTTCAGCTGACTGCACAGCTGTTTCCCCACCTGCATTCCTGTTATTCTCGCCGACTGAGCCGGCATCAGCAGCTGTGGCACTACTGCTCCCAGCAGACCTGCGGCTACTAGCGTCCATGGCAGGCCGCTGGGAGTCTCTGCAGGGTTCAGGCACATCTGCCTGGCTTCCTGGGACCAAAGGGGCGGCTTCTGTACTGGTGGCAGGGGTCAGGGAAGCCTCAGAACGCTCTCCACTGTCGTGCTGCGGGCCCTGCTCAGCAGGAACTGAGCAAGTGACGTCACCGGCGTCAGGGGAATCCCGATCAGCTGGAGAGCCTGGCACTGCTTCAGGGAGCCTCTCCGGGGGGATTTCAGCCACAATATCACTTCCTTCAGCCCCAGCCTCTATCACCACAGCGGGGGAACACGGGACAACATCAGGTACACATACATCAGCCTCTCCAGTCTTGCTCCCTGCCACGTCAGCAGCAGCCTTCTTACAGGCAGAAGCACCAGCATTCTGCTCAGCGGGGGGACACACTGCAGTAGGAGGCACGGCATCCTCTTCACCCCCACTCCCCACAGCTTCATCATCATCATCCTCATCCACATGCTCAGCCAGTTTCCTTTTCTTGACACGCTGCAGCTTTGGCATCTCAGCCTGCAGCATCTGGGAGTCAGTGACCTCTTCAGCAGAGGGGACAGGGGGGGTCACAGTAGCGGTTGGACCCGTTTGAGCAGCACCGGTGCCCTCTCCAGCTACCTCAGAAAGGGGAGCTTCGGCATCAGCCTCAGCGTCCCGGGGCTCCACACGGGTAGCCAGTGACCACCTCCTGCCCCTGCCATAGGAGCCAGCAGCAGCAGCATAGGTATATAGGCGGGTGTTACCCCGCTTTTCACATTCTTTGGCCAAGTGGCCCGATAGACCACACAAGTCACACACCTTCACCTTTTTACACTTGGAGCCTGGGTGAACCGGCTCCTTACAGTGCCTGCACCTCTCCTCAGAGCTGCAGCTGCCAGCACCGTGCCCAAAACTATAACACTTCCGGCAGTAGAGCGGTTGCCCAGTGTAGGTGATATAGCCTCTCTCACCGGCAATGGAAAAGACAGGGGGTGGGTGAACCACATCATGCCAGCTCCCTTCCTGCCTCTTGAACTCCACATTAAATCTCATCTTGCTCCTATAAACACCGATGTGATTATAGATCTTCTCTGCCCAACTCACATCTCTGAAGTATCTCTGCAGAAACAATCTCACAACATCAGGCTCCACAAACGGGTTATACATGTGAACGTACACTTGTCTTGCTTTTTCATTAAACAGCGGTGTAACTGACTCCAGCCACTTAAAGAGAAACTCCGACCAAGAATTGAACTTTATCCCAATCAGTAGCTGATACCCACTTTTACATGAAAAATATAATGATTTTCACAAACAGACCATCAGGGGGCGCTGTATGACTGATTTTGTGCTGAAACCCCTCCCACAAGAGGCTCTGGTACCGTACGGTACTCTGGGCAAACTGCCACAATGTAACAATGACACACACAGGAAATGGCTGTTTATAGCTGTCTGTTAAAGCCAGAACAGCTACATAATCTGCCCACAGTAACAATGTCACCATGTAATACATGTCAGAATGTGAATCTGGGAGAGGAAAGATTTTACAATGAGCAAACTCTGACTAAATCATGTATACATAATTATTGTAAAAATTAAGCACCTTTTTATATTAAATTATTTTCACTGGAGTTCCTCTTTAACAAAAACCTCCCTGCTCTCTCTATAGTCTGCCAGCACCCTTAAAGCCTCTTCCTCACTATACATTGTGACATCATATGCTCCTTGTGCAGGAAAATCCTGAATCGCAAACAAATTATTCTTTGTCATCTTCAACCCCTCCACCAGTACCTTGTCAATAAACGCCTTGGGTCCCTTACTCCTCCATTCCGCCTTCACGATGAAGCGTATTGAATTACGCAGCTTTGGCATACCTCCTCCACTTGATGCAGCCGCCATCCTCTCCTCGTTTATCGAGGGCCCCCACAAGGAGGACCCTCAGAATACCTTCCGTGCAAGACCAAGTAAAGTAACTCCACCTAATATTTGCCAAAAGTCCTAGAAGCCACAGACTGTTTCGGATTGTTTGATCCTCATCAGTGCATGGCATGGATTAATTTGGCTCTATGGAGTAGGGCTTGTAAATCCGAGAGGCACAGACTAACCAGCAAGCTCATGGTGACCCAGAACTCATTGGGGTGTGTAAGGGACTACAATGGTCCTAAAAGCCCCCTTACTAAGATGTTAAGAAAAACAAAAGTTTGCTTTCCTAAAACAGAAAGAATTTGCGATAATTCAGGTTGGAGTGAGCTCGAGATGTCTCCCAGGCACCACTGCTGAATATATGCAAATTAACCATTGTACCCTTAGAAGCTAAACACACCTCCAGAACCGCTGGAATGCAATGATGTGTCAGCTTGTTAATATGTACAGAGCCATAATAATCCAACATGCATACAGACTGTTTCGGATTGTTTGATCCTCATCAGTGCATGCTATGACTACCATGACTCCCTGCACCCACGATAAGTGTGACAACCATGACTCCCTGCACCCATAATAAGTGTGACCACCATGACTCCCTGCACCCATAATAATTGTGGCCAGCATGTCTCCCTACACCCATAATAAGTGTGACTACCATGACTCCCTGCACCCATAAGTGTGACCACCATGACTCCCTGCACCCATAAGTGTGGCCACCATGTTTCCCTCCACCCATAATAAGTGTGACAACCATGACTCCCTGCACCCATAATAATTGTGACCACCATGACTCCCTGCACCCATAATAATTGTGACCACCATGACTCCCTGCAACCATAATAAGTGTGACCACCATGACTCCCTGCACCCATAGTAGGTGTGACCACCATGACGCCTTCCACCCATAATAAGAGTGACCACCATGACTCCCTGCACCCATAATAGGTGTGACCACCATGACTCCCTGCACTCATAATAAGTGTGGCCACCATGACTCCCTGCCCCCATAATAAGTGTGACCACCATGACTCCTTCCACCCATAATAAGTGTGACTACCATGACTCCCTGCACCCACGATAAGTGTGACCACCATGACTCCCTGCACCCATAATAAGTGTGACCACCATGACTCCCTGCACCCATAATAATTGTGGCCACCATGTCTCCCTGCACCCATAATAAGTGTGTCCACCATGACTCCCTACACCCATAATAAGTGTGACTACCATGACTCCCTGCACCCATAAGTGTGACCACCATGACTCCCTGCACCCATAAGTGTGGCCACCATGTTTCCCTTCACCCATAATAAGTGTGACAACCATGACTCCCTGCACCCATAATAATTGTGACCACCATGACTCCCTGCAACCATAATAAGTGTGACCACCATGACTCCCTGCACCCATAATAGGTGTGGCTACTTCTTCCATGGTAGCAAAGGGCTACATTAAAGGGACACTGTAGGGGGGGTCGGGGGAAAATAAGTTGAACTTACCCGGGGCTTCTAACGGTCCCCCGCAGACATCCTGTGCCCGCGCAGCCGCTCACCGATGCTCCGGTCCCACCTCCGGTTCACTTCTGGAATTTCAGACTTTAAAGTCTGGAAACCATTGCTCCTGCGTTGCCGTGTCCTCGATCCCGCTGATGTCACCAGGAGCATACTGCGCAGGTCCAGTATGGTCTGTGTCTGCGCAGTACACACAAAAAGCCTTGAGCTGTACTGATCATTATTTATGCTATTTTGTAGTGAAAGTGGAATATATCTTGTATTCAGTAGGGAGACTATACAATACTAGTCATTTTAGCATGTATTCTATATACCAGGTACACATGAAGGCTTCTTTTTAACAGTTAGTGCAGAGATTTAATTTTTAACAGTTTAATTTGATTCCCTGATTCACTGTTTAATGAGAATGCGGTCACCCATGACACCGGCTCTCTGTATCACCTTTAATGTTTTACAACCCAAATTATGTTTAACAGTGTTGTGTGAATAAGGCCATTGAATGAGTCAGCGATCAGCAGCAGCACTTCTGGAAAAATACATTGCTGGGCCTCACTGATGGAGAACTACTACTACATGGTTTTTTCACACTTGCGCAGTGCTGTGTGGCATTTTAATCGCAACCTAACCAATGTTAGTCAATGGGGCCTTTTATGCCGATGCGGTGCAGCGCGATGCTACGGAAGTAATGTTTTTGCCACATCCCCGTCATGAGTGCATACCTACGTTACCGTGTGGCTCCAGCGGCGGACTTGAGGTCATGTAAGTCTATGGCGACACGTGTGTTTTTAAACTGACCACTACAGTTTTACGTTCGCGCATGCGTGGAAGTGTATTTTAGCAATAAGCTCAGGGGCGTAACTAGGTGCCACCGGGCCCCCCTGAAGAAATACTGAGCACCCTCCCCGGGGGCCGCCCGGGGCCATTTTGGGGGGCTGGAGGGGTCGCAGCATGTATAAACAGGAAGTCGCGTCAGACACTAGAGGGAGAAACGTCCACGCTGGAGCGCACAGAAGGTATGTATCTGCCGCTGCCCTGCCGCCTGCATACACAATCGTATTGATGCTGGAGGGGAGCACAGAGGGGAGAGCCCGAGGTGAGGGAGGGGGGGACCGTCCCCCCTCCCCACCGAAGTGCAGCATGGCTTTTCCCTCATGCTGCGACCCCTCCAGCCCCCCCAAAAAAGCCCCGAGCGGCCCCCCCCCCCCCCCCCCCCCGCGGGGGCAGGGGCTGCAGGCCCTATTGTTACGCCCGTGAATAAGCTTCTGCACGCGTGATCGCTTTGCCAATAGGAAGCGAGAGTTACTTCCTGCTTGGCTGGCTGCCAGACAGAGATTACCGCGTACTAACGTGGTAATCCCCAAAGGCCTGATTTTGGCAGTGCAGTGCGACGCCCGAGCCCCACTACACTGCTAACGTCAATCCGCAGTGTGAAACCGGCCAGAAGGTTAGATGCATGCTAAACCGAAGAAACAAGTGCTAGGACTCACTCACATTAGGTGCTGAGGCTAAAATACTGGAACAGATGTAACATTCAACGGGTGGATTGAAAGACTAATTTTTCAGCAGAAAGAGTGAGACTTTAAAGTGAAACTCAAGTATTTTCTTTTGACATTGGATAAAACAATTAAATGGTAAGCAAGCCAAAGCTCAGTACAAAATCACATACTTACCTAAGAAGAAGGAAGCCTCCCTGGATCCTAATGAGGTTTCTGTCACTCTCCAAACAATGGTTTGTTGGTAATCTGATTGGGGTTGCGCTGTTCTTCAAACATAAACTGCATCTGTGAGAGTGTGGCTGCACAGTAAGGCGGAGCCACGCATGTGTGAGCGGATCCATGTTACTGCTCTAGCGGGGCTGTGTTTGTGTGGCTGCAGTTCAGCCAAGCTCATGCTAGATGGGGAGCACGGTCTTGATCAGCTGGAGAGTTCGCTAGCGGCAAAAGAGGACCAGAGGATGGCATGGGAGGCCTCATTAGGATCCAGAGGCTTCCCTCATCTTAGGTAAGTATGTGTTTCTAAACCAGAGCTTCGGCTTGGGTTCTCTTTAGGATAGTTAAAGCTATGGTCCTCCCAGTAGTAACATATGGCTGTGAAAGCTGGATTATAAATAAGGTCATGTGTAGAAAAATTTATGCTTTTGGTCTATAGGTGTGGAGAAAGCTACTGAGAGTTCCCTGGAATGCTAGAAGATCTAATCAGTCAACACTTCAAGAAATAAAGCCAGAGTGTTCACTAGAATAGTTGATACTACTATGAATACTCAAATACCTTGGCCACGAATTGAGATGAGCGGTTTCTTTGGAGAAATCCATGATGCTTGGAAAAATTGAGGGCAAATATAGAAGAGGTCGACAGAGGCTAAGATGGATAGACAGCACATATGAAGCTATGAACGTGCCTATGCAACAGCTGAAAGAAGCAGTGATTGACATCTAGCATGCAAAAGTACATATAGTCAGGATAGTCAAATAAATGAATGAGGATGAGGAATCAAGGATGAAAGACATGGAGGTCCTATTACTGAAGTTCCCCATCAGATTCCCCCTGTAAGTGATGTGACACTTTTGAATGACCTAAGCTAGAAAAAATACTGCTGGTGTACTGAATGTTTCACAATTGGTTAAATTTGATCTTCAGGATTATATCTTTCCACTCTTCAAATGCTACTCCCATCCCATAAACATTCAGATTCCATTTAGTCCTGGGACCCACTAGGAATCACTTCTGCGCTATGTAATCGCATAAGCACTGTATGCAGTGATCCCCAGAGTGATTGCGACCATGATGCCTGAGTGCTTGAAACCGCTGTACAGTAAACTGTACAGTGCTTCCGATTGTCAGATTTTTTTTTCTGCGTGAACAAGCTTTATTATTCTTACCATGTGTCTCGATGTCCAGTTTCCACTAGTAGCCCCGCCGATAGCAGAAGTGGATTGCATCTCTAGCACCAATCGATTTTGCAGTGCTGGTATACTTTGTATTGGAGTGCAATTGCTCCTGAAATGCTGCAAGATCTGCGATTGTGATTTGACTCAACCGCAATCACGCCTGTGGGTCCCACTCCATACTCTTTCATTGGGAAAGCACGCTTCAAAAATACTCCAGTTGGTCCCAGGCCTTAATGCTGATTTGGGTAAAAGTTGCTTTTTTAATGCCCCCCTGTTCTCAACAGAAAGAAAATCTTTCCTATGCTCTAATCAGTGGTGTAGCTAAGGAGCTGTGGGCCCGATGCAAGTTTTACAATGGGGCTCCCCAAGCACTCTATACATAACAACTGATACGGCGCACCAAAACCTGCCAATGGCAACTACAGTGTCAGAGGTGCAAGAAGGGGATGAGGAATAGTTCATTAATGATAACCACTATTCAAAGTATCTATAGAAGTGATTATTATAATAATCTAATAAATAATCAGAACATTTGTATAGTGCTTTTCTCCTGTCGGACTCGAAGCGCTCAAGAGCTGCAGCCACTGGGGCGCGCTCAAGAGGCCACCCTGCAGTGTTAGGGAGTCTTGCCTTGAACTCCTTACTGAATAGATACTTGACCTAGCCAAGATTTGAACCCTGGTCTCACATGTCAAAGGCAGAGCCCTTAACCAGTACACTATCCAGCCACCACATTATGAGCACAGGACCAATAGAAAGCTAATACTGTAGTTGATGGAGGGCCCTTTGGGGCCCCTCTGGCCCGAGGGCCCCGGTGCGGTCGTAACTTCTGCAACCCCTGGCTCTAATGTTCTCTATAGTGTTAAGTGATCCCAGGCAGCCTCTGCTGCACATTGTTTGGTCCTACTCAACCACCATCTTAAATGTAAACACAGATGATAGCCCAAACTGAGCGCTGAGGTTTAGAGTATGCAGGCTGATAACAGACTCTAATGCCCATAGTAAGGTATTATTATTGATTTCTAAACCGTCATCATGATGATTCGAAGAACGTAGGAAATAGCATTCCAGTGACAAACCGCACATAACCGAGATATCACACCGTACATCCAGCTGATTGACATCTACTAAGGTACTCTCCTCATAAACCCTGGGAGGAGTTTTCATAGAAAATAATGACATAATTCTTCCACCAGTTAAATATAATACAGTTTCCGGTTGCATCTTTGTTGCTATTCCATGGCTGACTGACTGATGTATTTATATCAGTTTGTTGCATCACTTCTAAAAATGTCATCTCTTTTTTTCTGGAGCATAATGCTGCTACTGCTGTTGTCACAAGAATATGAGAAACCACTGAACACAAACACCGACTCTTTTCACTGTCGGGGTCGTGGGCCTCAGCAGTTACAATGGGTCATCTACGAATGATTTTAATAGCTTCCCCTGGTTATTATCTCTTATAAAACGAGCTCCACAAGGATGTTGATTGTATTGCTTCGTTTTTCTGCCTTCGCACGTGTCTTCTGGATGTATAGTAATGTGTCACGGAACACTATTCTGTATTTCACACAAACTTGTTGGAATGCTAAAAAAAGAAGCAATTTAAATCCTGCCTGAAGACAGCTATGTTTTGTAGCAGAGTCTGTCATCTGTGGAATGGTACACTGGGTAGCTATTTACTAACCATACTCCTTGTAACATTGTTTATTTTTTTCTTTCATGGCCACAATGAATTATGCTTGTTGCTTTCTGGCCTTGGGCAGTGGTGTTTCCTTCACTTTGATACTCTTTCCGGCAACAATGTATCTGATTATTGAAAAGACGGGTGATAATTTTACTGTGTGGAATCCTGTTGGTTCTCTATAAGCTGAATGTGTATCCATTTTTGCTAGTCCTATATGCTGTGAATCCATAGTCATGTATACCAGCAGCTCTGGATGCACAGTTGGCCCCACGGGCATCTAGCACTGGGGTTTATGGGATGGAGAATTAGACTCTTCCTAAAGGGAGTTATAGGAGGCATCATCATGAAGCTTGCCTCGGGGCCATTTCTATTCTTTTCAGCGCCCCAGGCAGGACAACATGTGCCTCTTCAGCCACACACATATACAGACAGTCTGTGGAGAGGGGTAGGGTGGGGACAAGTGGAATGCACCCTCTGTGGAAAATACAGGCATATCGGCCAAAATTACACCACTGGAGACACTGGAATAAACTACATACCTACAGAGGACCCTTAAAATGGCTTAAAGGCGTAATCAAGCAAATAAACAATTTCCCCCTCTACTCTCCTGGGGCTTCCTCCAGCTCCTTGCAGCTGACCTGTCCTTGCGCAGTACAGTCTGGACAACGTGGTTTGAAAGCGGCGCTAGCTCAGGCGCAGTTGAGGACGAACTCGAGGTCAGCCTCTGCACCAGCGGGGACCCCGGACCAGCGGCTGAGAGTGGAGCTGCAGTGTGGGACATGTCAGCTGCAAGGGGCTGGAGGAAGCCCCAGGTAAGTAGAGGGGGAAAGTGTTTATTTGTCTGATGACTACTTTAAATAAAAAATAGATCACAGGGGCAATACAAGATAGGAATACATCAGGGAGGCACTGGAATCTATTGTGCTCTTCACTGCAGACTGCCGCAAATAATCTTCACTAATACAGATGGTACCATAGTTTGGCCTGTACATTAAACGGCACCATCTGTAGGTGTTTGCCTGCCTCGCCTGTGCTCAGAAACAGCTCTGCCTTACCCAAATCTCTAAAAACATATTTGGAGAGAGATAAGCAGAGAAGGAGGAAAGGAGGCTGAACAGGCAAATTAACATCTCTTGGAAAGAAATATCATAATATTTTCTCTTGGCCATACAAAAGAATAACTACAATATGCTTAGTAAGGTCAGTAGTGACAAAATGACAAATTAAGCAAATGTCATACTTCAGAGCATACGAGAACAATGGTGAGAGAGCCCTTAACAGCAGAGCAGAATAGCAGATATTTTTAGGCTTGAAGCAAAACATGCCCAAAGCTGCTAAATTTTTTTCCAGCGCTTCTTTTCAGCGGGTACAACATTGACAGCTATATAACTATAATGAATACATGATTTAGAATTAGAAAGAGGATCCTGGATATTCACAAGCTTTTTGAAAAATGTGAATTAGTAAATAAAACCTTTCAAGTGCAAGGACCTCCCCCTTCTGTTTCCTGTTTCCGCGTATTTCATCAAATGTGAAAAACACAGTTTATCTATACTGACATACACAGGAGAAACATTCTGGCCCAGAGCTGTAAGAGGGACCAAACTGCTACCTCACTTCCTCTGATAAAGGCGTCCAACTTTCAGATCAGGTGTATTTGTGGCTACATTGGTTATGGGTGTGATGATTACAATGTCCACACTTGTTTTATGACCCTTGCAAGATAAGCCTCCAAGCTGTTAAGGCGTGTACACACGTCGGATTTTTGCAAACGACCGGTTGTTGTGTACGGTCGGTCAAATCCAGTCTTATTAGCTGAACGGCCGACCATACACATGCACGATTTGACGTCCAAACGACCGGATGTTCAAACGTCCAAACGACCGGTCGTTTGCAAAAATCCGACGTGTGCACTGGCGTAACAATAGGGCCTGCAGCTCCTGCACCCGCGGGGGGGGGGGGGGGCCCGGCCCTCCCCTGGGGCCCGCTCGGGGCTGTTTTGTGGGGGTTGGAGGGGACGCAGCATGAGGGGAAAGCCATGCAGCAATTCGGCGGGGAGGGGGGAAGGTCCCCCCCCTCCCTTACCTCGGGGCTCTCCCCTCTGCGCTCCCCTCCGCCTTACATCTAAGTCCGGGCAGTGTCTGGGCAGCGGCGGGCAATCTTCGGGTGATCCGGATAGTAGTTATCCGGATGACACCCAGTACTGCTGTGCTGTGCGGGCTGGGCGGAGGATCAAGCTTACCCTTCTGACGTCTTCTGAAGTCACGTGAGCGCCGAGTGGAACGCATCGTGGGAGGCGCCGAGGGACGGCCGGAGAAGACGTCAGAAGGGTAAGCTTGATCCTCCGCCCAGCCCGCACAGCACAGCAGTACTGGGTGTCATCCGGATAACTACTATCCGGATCACCCGAAGATTGCCCGCCGCTGCCCAGACACTGCCCGGACTTAGATGTAAGGCGGAGGGGAGCGCAGAGGGGAGAGCCCCGAGGTGAGGGAGGGGGGGGACCTTCCCCCCTCCCCGCCGAATTGCTGCATGGCTTTCCCCTCATGCTGCGTCCCCTCCAACCCCCACAAAACGGCCCGGGGGGGGGGCCCGCTCAGAAATTCTGCAGGGGGGCCCGGTGGGGCCTAGTTACGCCCCTGGACGTGTGTATGTACCTTTAAGGGCACCAGGGATAGGGAAAGGAAAGGGTATGAACTTTGGTCGGTCCCATCACAGTTTTGCTGGTGGCCCGCGTGATTTGTTGTTAAGCCCCTGCTGTACTGGTGATGTTTTCAAACTACAGAGAGATTGTATGTGTTTGTAATTGTGTCACTGGATGTCCTGATTGTACAGTGTGTTGAACTGCTAATGGATCTATGCTTCCCATTGTTGTATTTTTTTGTATTATGTAATAATAATGATGTCAAAAAGTTTACAGGTTGGGAGAATATTCCAGAGATTATTGTGCGTGCAGCAAACCCAACAACACTCCTTATTCTTAACATAAACCTAAACTGAAAATTAAAAGTCAAAATAAACATACAGAAGCCATACTTACCTACTCCTACTCCTCAATCTCTTTCTCCTGTCCCGCGTCCTGTTTGTCCAATGTGATCAATGGAATTCCCTGTCCTCCATTTTGAAAATGGCCATTACCCCATAAGAGCTTCCTGGTCAGCACACTGTTAAACTGTAACATCGCCCACTTGAGCCATACAGAAACATGGACATTACTTGGCACATCAGTTGTCCTCTCAGCTATAAGTGACAGTCAGCAACTGATATATTTCAGTTCTGACAAAATGTTGTCAGAACTGGAAAGGATCATTGGCAGAAGAAAATGGTGAGCTTCAGTGTTGCCAACTCATCCCTTTAATTACTGACACATCTAAGTTATACAGGTTCTGGGGCTACTTACACATAATCGGTGCCTTACCTGCATTTACCTAGCCCCGGAACTTGTAGAATTCATATGTGTCAGTAATTAAAGGGATGAGTTGGCAACACTGGTGAGCTTCTGAGAGGAACTGATGGCAAGGTAACTATGTTGTTCATTTGAAGTTACCTCGTGTTTATTTTAAATAATTTTACGCACTTCAGGTTCTCTTTAAGAATAAACCCTGCACTATGCTGAGACAATATTACTGCATTATTAACTGACATGCGTCATGATTCCTGTCCATAATCTGTTAGCAGAGATCAGCCATTGCTCACTAGGGGGAGCTCTTGCTTCATCCACAACAGTTGATAAGTATTTCTGGAAAGTCCCACGACGCGGCTTAAATCATTGTTCAGCTTGCAGCTCCCCACATGAAAGTAGAAAGGGCTTTAAATTGCCACTTTCTGCACCGCAAACACTGTTAACAACTAAATTCATTAACAGAGCCATCCATTTTTCAGTGACAATTGCGCTGTGCTGCTAGCGCTGCCTGGAGTAATACAAACTGGTGTTTATGGAGATTATTGCCTAAATAGCACAACACGTTATAGTTCGAATAGAAAACAGCTTAATGGAAGGCAATGACACCTCTCTAAGCAGGCTCTGGTGCTATCTGCTCTGCTACAAGTCTCTGAATGGACCCATCAATAGTGTAATTCTTCAAACAGATTATATCACTTCAATTAAATGTCCAATGCCTATCATTTTCATTAATTTTATGGAATATTAAGATTATTAAGCACGGCGATAAAACTGTGCTGAATGCTGATTGGTGGCTGTTTTATCCACTTGGATTAGCAGAGTGGCGTCTTTATCCATTTTTGATCTGTACAGAGCATTGTTCGCTATAAACTGATTGATATCTTGATCTGGGATTACGGTATATAGACTTGCATACACTAATAGGGCTTGTTCACATTATCGGCGTTTGCTGATTTTTTTAAGCGCTGGCGATTTCCCTGAAAGCGCTTGTGCAATGATTTCCTATCAGAGTGTTCACATGTGCATGTTTTGATTTGTTACAAATCGCAAACGCGCTACATTTAAAGTTTTCTGAGCGTTTTTTGCTCAGTGCAAGGTATAGGGAAATCGCAATGTGCTTGGAAAAGCGCAAAGCTCAGGGAAAAGCTCTTTGAAAAAAGCTCACCAAAACGCCCAACACTTGCGATTGCGCTGTCGATTTGAAATGTGAACAAGGCCATAGGGCTGAATCACATTACGAGAGCTTTTTAACCACCAGAGATTTTAAAAGCTCTTGCTAATGCAATCCTATGGGGGATTTTTACAAAATCACATCGCTCCAGTGTGAGCACATACATAGGATAACATTAGCAAGAGCTTTTAATATCACAAGTGCTTAGAAACGCTCTTGCAGTGTGAACCAGCACTTATGGCTCAGCCACACTATAAGTGCTTTCTGAGCGATTGTGATTGATTAGCGTACACGATTGCAGCAATTTTTAAGAGATTTTTACCATAATTTTAATGAAAGTGAATGGGAGCGATTTTTAAAAAACACTCAAAGCGTTAATCAATCACAAGCGCTCAAAAAAAGCACTTATAGACTGTGGCTGAGCCCTTAGGGTGGGTACACACAAGGTGATCGGCATGCAATCGTTCTGACTGATGTAGCAAAATGTACTTGAACAGTTAAGCTGGCTATACACTATTCATTTATCATTCAATTCTGTTTTTGATCATTATTACGATTGATATTAGGTAATAAAATTGATCGAAAGATAGATCCGCAATGTTTTTTTTTATCCTAAAATTATTGATCATAATATTGATTGTAATATTAATTTTGATCATACTATCGATTGAAAGCAAAAAATGTATGTGAAGTGATCATTGAATAGTGTATGGCCAGCTGAAATAAAAGTGCGAGATGACTCTTCTTTCCGATCCTTCGTTGTTCACAGTGCATTTTTGTATATGTTGATCAGGCGGTTGTACATGATTTTTTGTAGATCATGTAAATAACTGACAAATCTTTAATATTTCTCATTTTCCTGGATCACCACCTTGCCCCTATATCTCCAGAGGGCTTAGATGCTTTCCTTGGATCAAGGGGCATCCACGGCTATAATTACTATGTAATTCCCGGAAGAGTTTATCCAGGGATTTATTTGACTTCCATCTGGAGTCGGCAAGGATTTTTGCCTTTTAAGGCTAATTGGCCCAGGCTTTGTAATTTTTTTTGCCTCCCCCTGGATCAACTGGGATATACAGAATGAGGGTTCAGGATAGCTTGTTTTTTGTTTTGTTTGTTTTTTTCCTTCTGGTTGAACTTGATGGACACTAACTATGTAACCTCTCTATAGAGTAATAATGTTAATCCCTTCTTTGTGCTTTACAACAAATGAATGTTGTCACAGCACTTTCCCATAAATGTACTGACCCAGTATAAATGTACCTGTGTATCTCAGCGTGTGGGCGGATCTCAAAACCTTAGTACCCAGAAATTTGTCACAGACCAATCAGTGTGATCTATGATCATGTGAGCATTGCAAAGGCAGAAAACCCCAAACTCACCTGAATGCACTGTATAGCATCCTGCATTGGGCAGCAAAAAAGCCCTATTTCTCAGTCTTCCTGTCCCTCTACTCAGCATCAGTAGGGTGATCCGATAGTGAGCAGCCATACCAGATGCCTTTCAATAATAATAGGGCTGCTTAATAACCTACTGGAAATGATTGGAAATTTAAAAGCACTCACTACATTAAATGTAAATCTGTCAGATTTTAACACCCTGGCACAATTATGCCCGACAAATTATATAGGCCATTTCCCCATTTATTTTACAGGCCTAAAAATAAATTTCCACTACTAAGCCTCACATCACAGAGCGTCATATAAATGGCTGCAGCTGTTTCTCCCATAGGAAAAACCATTCTCACCTTCTTAACAAAACCTGTGTGGAACTACAAGTGCCATCTGCAGCTTATTTGGTCTGTCCACATTAAACTGCTGTGCTGTGAGATTCAATCTGATTGGCTGCTGACTGTGCACCCTGCTCCTTGGCTACACTGCACTTTGCTGTTTATTCTGCAGAAATAAAGATTGGTTAATATCATAATTATTTAAATCAATATTATTATTTTCCAGCACTAAATAAGGAAGCAAATGCAATGTTGTACTACATGACAGCGGCTAGGCAAGTACAGCTGGACTACTAATCCATCAGGCATCCTGGGCAGATGTCACAGCCTCATGGGCATCTAGGAGTTTGACTGGCATTTTCTCTGAACCTCCGCCCCCACCGTCTACCTTAAAGTGCATACACATATGCAATTTTGATTGGCCAATAACTGACCAATTTTACCACTTCCATGTAGTATGAGGGCCAACAGATTTTGAATACTATAAGGCTGGTTTCACAGTGGGACGTTACAGGCGCACGTTAGAGCAGCCTGTAACGCACCCCACCGCACAGCAATGAAAAATCAATGGGCTGTTCACAGTGCCCACGTTGCGTTACTCAGTAACGCTGCGCCATAACAGAACGTACTGCATGCAGTACTTTATAAGCGGCAGAGCAGCGTTAGACTGTTTGCACATGCGCAGTAATGTTGGGGAGGAGCTGAGAGCGGCCTGGCACATGGCTAATTAATATTCACTGCACTCAGTGACGTGCAGTGTTTACTTCCTGGAGCTGCCGCTCTGTGCGGCGATTGGCCGGGTGGGACCACGTGATGCCGCATGCGTCCAAGAGTACGCATCACAGACGCCAGAGTGAGCTGCACAACGCGGCTCACTCTGACGTCCACATCAGAGAGCACCAGGCATTGCGTTAGGGGCACATTATGCGACCATAACGTCCCCTAAAACACAACGTCCTGGTGTGAAACCAGCCTAAACAGATTAAGCAGGTAAGTTCTCAAACTACATTAAGGCTGCTTCCACACAGGGACGTTACAGGCGCACATTAGTGCAGCCTGTAACGCTCCCCCAACGCACAGCAATGTAACACAAGTGTGAACACTGCCCACGTTGCGTTACATGTAACGCTGCACGTTGTAGTGAGAGTGCAGCATGCTGTGCGTTCTAGCGGCTTTATCCGCGTTAGACTGTTTGCACATGCTCAGTGGGGGGCGGAGAGGAGGCGGGGAGATGCCGCTACAGTAGCGGCGCACATGGCTACTTAATATGCACTGCACTGGCGGCCGCTGATTGGCCGGCGGGACCACGTGATTCGGAGTGTCTCGCTCCGCATCACGTGGTCCCGCCGGACAATCAGCGCCACCCTAGGAGATCTTATGCGGATAGAGCCGCCTAACGCGGCTCACTCTACCGTCCTCTCCCGCACCACCATGCGTTGCGTTAGGGGCATGTTATGCGACCATAACGTCCCCTAAAACGCAACGTCTTGGTGTGTAAGTAGCCTTACAAAGTAAAATTGGCCAATCATAGTCCAATCAAAATCATGTGTGTGTGTGCCAGGCTTTACGGTAAAGGCCAGCCGGAAAGCATGGGGACCCAGAGCTGCTACCCTGCCTACTGTCACATTTCTCGTCTACCCTTCCCTACCCTCCTGAGCTCAATAGATCATCTTCTTTCACACAACGCACTACAACTATAACTAATAATGTTGTTTTATAAATGTAATCATGTGACCTAAAACAATCCAGATGATGGAATTAGCAGCAGATTCTGGTGCAGCATCATTGTGATGTTCACACTGAAGAAGGGTGGGCAGACACAGAGCTTTGTGACAAGATCCTGCCTGTGGCTCTGTAAAGCTGTCATACAGGAAATGGCTGTTGGAAGGGCTCCTAACCAGGAATTAATCTGATGTCAGCTAATTAAAGAAATAATTATTCACAGATAAAGACAAGCTCCACCCCTGACTGCACAGGGCTAGGAGAATATTTGTGCCTGCAGGGCCTCAAGTGACATCCAGCCATGACTTTTGAAAGCCTTTTTTGACTGGTGTGGGGGAAAGTTAGACCTGTTGTCTGCATCCCCATAGAGGTGCTTTGCCTCTCATTTAGCATCACAATAATTAACAAGGAATTACCAGAGCACAATAACATTGCAGTAAATTGAGTTGATCACCACCAGAAAAGATCTTGCTGTTTTGTCAGCTCGAATAAACTTAAGCTAGCAGGCCATACACTATTCAACTATCACTCAATTTCTTGTTTTCAATCGATATAACGACTGAAATTACAATCAATATTATAATCGCTATAATATGGATTATGATGAATTATTTTCCACCTGACTAAAAAAAAATAAAAAATTGTCGATCTATCATTTGATCGTTTTGGTCCTTAATATCGATCAAAAACAAAATCGAGAGATAATTGAATAGCGTATGTGCAGCTTTAGAGAATTATGGTAAATCTCTTCAGGACTCTTCAGCAGGGGTATAGTACACACCTAAGATCTATGCAAAGAAAGAAAGA